>NW_025957724.1:0-53274 GCF_023159225.1 Perognathus longimembris pacificus
GCGAGCACACAGGAGCAAAGACAAGCAGCGCAGCTTGATGCGTAGTAAAAAAAATAATAAATAGACAACTGGTCGACCTCATTAGAAATAAAAACCCAAAATATTAGATAGACAAACAAACAAACACATAAATGTGGAGAGAAGGGCAGTGCGCGCAAGAGCAAAGGTAAACAGCAGACAGACCTGAATCCTTATCTTTACAAGGTCGACCTCAGAACTTTGTTCAGTTTGTCTCGGTGACGGATAATGGAAGGAAGGGCAGGCAACTGGTCGACTTCATTTAAATAAACAAATAAAAAATAAGATAAACTCTCAGGAATAGATAAATAATAACAAAAAAATTGTAAAGTGGAGAAAGCGAGAGCGCGCGAATGCACTCAAGCAAACACAAACAGCACAGCACGATGCGTTTTTTTTTAAATTGACAAAATAAACCAAAAATAAATCAAAAATAAAAATAAGTGGAAAAGGCGAGAGTGCGCGAGCACACAGGAGCAAAGACAAGCAGCGCAGCTTGATGCGTAGTAAAAAAAATAATAAATTGACAACTGGTCGACCTCATTAGAAATAAAAACCCAAAAGATTAGATAGACAAACAAACAAACACATAAATGTGGAGAGAAGGGCAGTGCGCGCAGGAGCAAAGGTAAACAGCAGACAGACCTGAATCCTTATCTTTACAAGGTCGACCTCAGAACTTTGTTCAGTTTGTCTCGGTGACGGATAATGGAAGGAAGGGCAGGCAACTGGTCGACTTCATTTAAATAAACAAATAAAAAATAAGATAAACTCTCAGGAATAGATAAATAATAACAAAAAAATTGTAAAGTGGAGAAAGCGAGAGCGCGCGAATGCACACAAGCAAACACAAACAGCACAGCACGATGCGCATTTTTTTTAAATTGACAAAATAAATCAAAAATAAATCAAAAATAAAAATAAGTGGAAAAGGCGAGAGTGCGCGAGCACACAGGAGCAAAGACAAGCAGCGCAGCTTGATGCGTAGTAAAAAAAATAATAAATAGACAACTGGTCGACCTCATTAGAAATAAAAACCCAAAAGATTAGATAGAAAAACAAACAAACACATAAATGTGGAGAGAAGGGCAGTGCGCGCAGGAGCAAAGGTAAACAGCAGACAGACCTGAATCCTTATCTTTACAAGGTCGACCTCAGAACTTTGTTCAGTTTGTCTCGGTGACGGATAATGGAAGGAAGGGCAGGCAACTGGTCGACTTCATTTAAATAAACAAATAAAAAATAAGATAAACTCACAGGAATAGATAAATAATAACAAAAAAATTGTAAAGTGGAGAAAGCGAGAGCGCGCGAATGGACTCAAGCAAACACAAACAGCACAGCACGATGCGTATTTTTTTTAAAATTGACAAAATAAATCAAAAATAAATCAAAAATAAAAATAAGTGGAAAAGGCGAGAGTGCGCGAGCACACAGGAGCAAAGACAAGCAGCGCAGCTTGATGCGTAGTAAAAAAAATAATAAATAGACAACTGGTCGACCTCATTAGAAATAGAAACCCAAAAGATTAGATAGACAAACAAACAAACACATAAATGTGGAAAGGAGGGCAGTGCGCGCAGGAGCAAAGGTACACAGCAGACAGACCTGAATCCTTATCTTTACAAGGTCGACCTCAGAACTTTGTTCAGTTTGTCTCGGTGACGGATAATGGAAGGAAGGGCAGGCAACTGGTCGACTTCATTTAAATAAACAAATAAAATATAAGATAAACTCTCAGGAATAGATAAATAATAACAAAAAAATTGTAAAGTGGAGAAATCGAGAGCGCGCGAATGCACTCAAGCAAACACAAACAGCACAGCACGATGCGTATTTTTTTTAAATTAACAAAATAAATCAAAAATAAATCAAAAATAAAAATAAGTGGAAAAGGCGAGAGTGCGCGAGCACACAGGAGCAAAGACAAGCAGCACAGCTTGATGCGTAGTAAAAAAAATAATAAATAGACAACTGGTCGACCTCATTAGAAATAAAAACCCAAAAGATTAGATAGACAAACAAACAAACACATAAATGTGGAGAGAAGGGCAGTGCGCGCAGGAGCAAAGGTAAACAGCAGACAGACCTGAATCCTCATCTTTACAAGGTCGACCTCAGAACTTTGTTCAGTTTGTCTCGGTGACGGATAATGGAAGGAAGGGCAGGCAACTGGTCCACTTCATTTAAATAAACAAATAAAAAATAAGATAAACTCTCAGGAATAGATAAATAATAACAAAAAAATTGTAAAGTGGAGAAAGCGAGAGCGCGCGAATGCACTCAAGCAAACACAAACAGCACAGCACGATGCGTATTTTTTTTTAAAATTGACAAAATAAATCAAAAATAAAAATACGTGGAAAAGGCGAGAGTACGCGAGCACACAGGAGCAAAGACAAGCAGCGCAGCTTGATGTGTAGTAAAAAAAATAATAAATAGACAACTGGTCGACCTCATTAGAAATAAAAACCCAAAAGATTAGATAGACAAACAAACAAACACATAAATGTGGAGAGAAGGGCAGTGCGAGCAGGAGCAAAGGTAAACAGCAGACAGACCTGAATCCTTATCTTTACAAGGTCGACCTCATCACTTTGTTCAGTTTGTCTCGGTGACGGATAATGGAAGGAAGGGCAGGCAACTGGTCGACTTCATTTAAATAAACAAATAAAAAATAAGATAAACTCTCAGGAATAGATAAATAATAACAAAAAAATTGTAAAGTGGAGAAAGCGAGAGCGCGCGAATGCACACAAGCAAACACAAACAGCACAGCACGATGCGCATTTTTTTTAAATTGACAAAATAAATCAAAAATAAATCAAAAATAAAAATAAGTGGAAAAGGCGAGAGTGCGCGAGCACACAGGAGCAAAGACAAGCAGCGCAGCTTGATGCGTAGTAAAAAAAATAATAAATAGACAACTGGTCGACCTCATTAGAAATAAAAACCCAAAAGATTAGATAGACAAACAAACAAACACATAAATGTGGAGAGAAGGGCAGTGCGCGCAGGAGCAAAGGTAAACAGCAGACAGACCTGAATCCTTATCTTTACAAGGTCGACCTCAGAACTTTGTTCAGTTTGTCTCGGTGACGGATAATGGAAGGAAGGGCAGGCAACTGGTCGACTTCATTTAAATAAACAAATAAAAAATAAGATAAACTCACAGGAATAGATAAATAATAACAAAAAAATTGTAAAGTGGAGAAAGCGAGAGCGCGCGAATGGACTCAAGCAAACACAAACAGCACAGCACGATGCGTATTTTTTTTAAAATTGACAAAATAAATCAAAAATAAATCAAAAATAAAAATAAGTGGAAAAGGCGAGAGTGCGCGAGCACACAGGAGCAAAGACAAGCAGCGCAGCTTGATGCGTAGTAAAAAAAATAATAAATAGACAACTGGTCGACCTCATTAGAAATAGAAACCCAAAAGATTAGATAGACAAACAAACAAACACATAAATGTGGAAAGGAGGGCAGTGCGCGCAGGAGCAAAGGTACACAGCAGACAGACCTGAATCCTTATCTTTACAAGGTCGACCTCAGAACTTTGTTCAGTTTGTCTCGGTGACGGATAATGGAAGGAAGGGCAGGCAACTGGTCGACTTCATTTAAATAAACAAATAAAATATAAGATAAACTCTCAGGAATAGATAAATAATAACAAAAAAATTGTAAAGTGGAGAAATCGAGAGCGCGCGAATGCACTCAAGCAAACACAAACAGCACAGCACGATGCGTATTTTTTTTAAATTAACAAAATAAATCAAAAATAAATCAAAAATAAAAATAAGTGGAAAAGGCGAGAGTGCGCGAGCACACAGGAGCAAAGACAAGCAGCACAGCTTGATGCGTAGTAAAAAAAATAATAAATAGACAACTGGTCGACCTCATTAGAAATAAAAACCCAAAAGATTAGATAGACAAACAAACAAACACATAAATGTGGAGAGAAGGGCAGTGCGCGCAGGAGCAAAGGTAAACAGCAGACAGACCTGAATCCTCATCTTTACAAGGTCGACCTCAGAACTTTGTTCAGTTTGTCTCGGTGACGGATAATGGAAGGAAGGGCAGGCAACTGGTCCACTTCATTTAAATAAACAAATAAAAAATAAGATAAACTCTCAGGAATAGATAAATAATAACAAAAAAATTGTAAAGTGGAGAAAGCGAGAGCGCGCGAATGCACTCAAGCAAACACAAACAGCACAGCACGATGCGTATTTTTTTTTAAAATTGACAAAATAAATCAAAAATAAAAATACGTGGAAAAGGCGAGAGTACGCGAGCACACAGGAGCAAAGACAAGCAGCGCAGCTTGATGTGTAGTAAAAAAAATAATAAATAGACAACTGGTCGACCTCATTAGAAATAAAAACCCAAAAGATTAGATAGACAAACAAACAAACACATAAATGTGGAGAGAAGGGCAGTGCGAGCAGGAGCAAAGGTAAACAGCAGACAGACCTGAATCCTTATCTTTACAAGGTCGACCTCATCACTTTGTTCAGTTTGTCTCGGTGACGGATAATGGAAGGAAGGGCAGGCAACTGGTCGACTTCATTTAAATAAACAAATAAAAATTAAGATAAACTCTCAGGAATAGATAAATAATAACAAAAAAATTGTAAAGTGGAGAAAGCAAGAGCGCGCGAATGCACTCAAGCAAACACAAACAGCACAGCACGATGCGTATTTTTTTTTTAAATTGACAAAATGAATCAAAAATAAATCAAAAATAAAAATAAGTGGAAAAGGCGAGAGTGCGCGAGCACACAGGAGCAAAGACAAGCAGCGCAGCTTGATGCGTAGTAAAAAAAATAATAAATTGACAACTGGTCGACCTCATTAGAAATAAAAACCCAAAAGGTTAGATAGACAAACAAACAAACACATAAATGTGGAGAGAAGGGCAGTGCGCGCAGGAGCAAAGGTAAACAGCAGACAGACCTGAATCCTTATCTTTACAAGGTCGACCTCAGAACTTTGTTCAGTTTGTCTCGGTGACGGATAATGGAAGGAAGGGCCGGCAACTGGTCGACTTCATTTAAATAAACAAATAAAAAATAAGATAAACTCTCAGGAATAGATAAATAATAACAAAAAAATTGTAAAGTGGAGAAAACGAGAGCGCGCGAATGCACTCAAGCAAACACAAACAGCACAGCACGATGCGTATTTTTTTTTAAAATTGACAAAATAAATAAAAAATAAATCAAAAATAAAAATAAGTGGAAAAGGCGAGAGTGCGCGAGCACACAGGAGCAAAGACAAGCAGCGCAGCTTGATGCGTAGTAAAAAAAATAATAAATAGACAACTGGTCGACCTCATTAGAAATAAAAACCCAAAAGATTAGATAGACAAACAAACAAACACATAAATGTGGAGAGAAGGGCAGTGCGCGCAGGAGCATAGGTAAACAGCAGACAGACCTGAATCCTTATCTTTACAAGGTCGACCTCAGAACTTTGTTCAGTTTGTCTCGGTGACGGATAATGGAAGGAAGGGCAGGCAACTGGTCGACTTCATTTAAATAAACAAATAAAAAATAAGATAAACTCTCAGGAATAGATAAATAATAACAAAAAAATTGTAAAGTGGAGAAACCGAGAGCGCGCGAATGCACTCAAGCAAACACAAACAGCACAGCACGATGCGTATTTTTTTTAAATTGACAAAATAAATCAAAAATAAATCAAAAATAAAAATAAGTGGAAAAGGCGAGAGTGCGCGAGCACACAGGTGCAAAGACAAGCAGCGCAGCTTGATGCGTAGTAAAAAAAATAATAAATAGACAACTGGTCGACCTCATTAGAAATAAAAACCCAAAAGATTAGATAGACAAACAAACAAACACATAAATGTGGAGAGAAGGGCAGTGCGCGCAGGAGCAAAGGTAAACAGCAGACAGACCTGAATCCTTATCTTTACAAGGTCGACCTCAGAACTTTGTTCAGTTTGTCTCGGTGACGGATAATGGAAGGAAGGGCAGGCAACTGGTCGACTTCATTTAAATAAACAAATAAAAAATAAGATAAACTCTCAGGAATAGATAAATAATAACAAAAAAATTGTAAAGTGGAGAACGCGAGAGCGTGCGAATGCACTCAAGCAAACACCAACAGCACAGCACGATGCGTATTTTTTTTTAAATTGACAAAATAAATCAAAAATGAATCAAAAATAAAAATAAGTGGAAAAGGCGAGAGTGCGCGAGCACACAGGAGCAAAGACAAGCAGCCCAGCTTGATGCGTAGTAAAAAAAATAATAAATAGACAACTGGTCGACCTCATTAGAAATAAAAACCCAAAAGATTAGATAGACAAACAAACAAACACATAAATGTGGAGAGAAGGGCAGTGCGCGCAGGAGCAAAGGTAAACAGCAGACAGACCTGAATCCTTATCTTTACAAGGTCGACCTCAGAACTTTGTTCAGTTTGTCTCGGTGACGGATAATGGAAGGAAGGGCAGGCAACTGGTCGACTTCATTTAAATAAACAAATAAAAAATAAGATAAACTCTCAGGAATAGATAAATAATAACAAAAAAATTGTAAAGTGGAGAAAACGAGAGCGCGCGAATGCACTCAAGCAAACACAAACAGCACAGCACGATGCGTATTTTTTTTAAATTGACAAAATAAATCAAAAATAAATCAAAAATAAAAATAAGTGGAAAAGGCGAGAGTGCGCGAGCACACAGGAGCAAAGACAAGCAGCGCAGCTTGATGCGTAGTAAAAAAAATAATAAATAGACAACTGGTCGACCTCATTAGAAATAAAAACCCAAAAGATTAGATAGACAAACAAACAAACACATACATGTGGAGAGAAGGGCAGTGCGCGAAGGAGCAAAGGTAAACAGCAGACAGACCTGAATCCTTATCTTTACAAGGTCGACCTCAGAACTTTGTTCAGTTTGTCTCGGTGACGGATAATGGAAGGAAGTGCAGGCAACTGGTCGACTTCATTTAAAAAAACAAATAAAAAATAAGATAAACGCTCAGGAATAGATAAATAATAACAAAAAAAATGTAAAGTGGAGAAAGCGAGAGCGCGCGAATGCACTCAAGCAAACACAAACAGCACAGCACGATGCGTATTTTTTTTAAAATTGACAAAATAAATCAAAAATAAAAATAAGTGGAAAAGGCGAGAGTACGCGAGCACACAGGAGCAAAGACAAGCAGCGCAGCTTGATGTGTAGTAAAAAAAATAATAAATAGACAACTGGTCGACCTCATTAGAAATAAAAACCCAAAAGATAAGATAGACAAACAAACAAACACATAAATGTGGAGAGAAGGGCAGTGCGAGCAGGAGCAATGGTAAACAGCAGACAGACCTGAATCCTTATCTTTACAAGGTCGACCTCAGAACTTTGTTCAGTTTGTCTCGGTGACGGATAATGGAAGGAAGGGCAGGCAACTGGTCGACTTCATTTAAATAAACAAATAAAAAATAAGATAAACTCTCAGGAATAGATAAATAATAACAAAAAAATTGTAAAGTGGAGAAAGCAAGAGCGCGCGAATGCACTCAAGCAAACACAAACAGCACAGCACGATGCGTATTTTTTTTTAAATTGACAAAATGAATCAAAAATAAATCAAAAATAAAAATAAGTGGAAAAGGCGAGAGTGCGCGAGCACACAGGAGCAAAGACAAGCAGCGCAGCTTGATGCGTAGTAAAAAAAATAATAAATTGACAACTGGTCGACCTCATTAGAAATAAAAACCAAAAGATTAGATAGACAAACAAACAAACACATAAATGTGGAGAGAAGGGCAGTGCGCGCAGGAGCAAAGGTAAACAGCAGACAGACCTGAATCCTTATCTTTACAAGGTCGACCTCAGAACTTTGTTCAGTTTGTCTCGGTGACGGATAATGGAAGGAAGGGCCGGCAACTGGTCGACTTCATTTAAATAAACTAATAAAAAATAAGATAAACTCTCAGGAATAGATAAATAATAACAAAAAAATTGTAAAGTGGAGAAAGCGAGAGCGCGCGAATGCACTCAAGCAAACACAAACAGCACAGCACGATGCGTATTTTTTTTTAAATTGACAAAATAAATAAAAAATAAATCAAAAATAAAGATAAGTGGAAAAGGCAAGAGTGCGCGAGCACACAGGAGCAAAGACAAGCAGCGCAGCTTGATGCGTAGTAAAAAAAATAATAAATAGACAACTGGTCGACCTCATTAGAAATAAAAACCCAAAAGATTAGATAGACAAACAAACAAACACATAAATGTGGAGAGAAGGGCAGTGCGCGCAGGAGCAAAGGTAAACAGCAGACAGACCTGAATCCTTATCTTTAAAAGGTCGTCTTCAGAACTTTGTTCAGTTTGTATCGGTGACGGATAATGGAAGGTAGGGCAGGCAACTGGTCGACTTCATTTAAATAAACAAATAAAAAATAAGATAAACTCTCAGGAATAGATAAATAATAACAAAAAAATTGTAAACTGGAGAAAGCGAGAGCGCGCGAATGCACTCAAGCAAACAAAACAGCACAGCACGATGCGTATTTTTTTTAAATTGACAAAATAAATCAAAAATAAATCAAAAATAAAAATAAGTGGAAAAGGCGAGAGTGCGCGAGCACACAGGAGCAAAGACAAGCAGCGCAGCTTGATGCGTAGTAAAAAAAATAATTAATAGACAACTGGTCGACCTCATTAGAAATAAAAACCCAAAAGATTAGATAGACAAACAAACAAACACATAAATGTGGAGAGAAGGGCAGTGCGCGCAGGAGCAAAGGTAAACAGCAGACAGACCTGAATCCTTATCTTTACCAGGTCGACCTCAGAACTTTGTTCAGTTTGTCTCGGTGACGGATAATGGAAGGAAGGGCAGGCAACTGGTCGACTTCATTTAAATAAACAAATAAAAAATAAGATAAACTCTCAGGAATAGATAAATAATAACAAAAAAATTGTAAAGTGGAGAAACCGAGAGCGCGCGAATGCACTCAAGCAAACACAAACAGCACAGCACGATGCGTATTTTTTTTTAAATTGACAAAATAAATCAAAAATAAATCAAAAATAAAAATAAGTGGAAAAGGCGAGAGTGCGCGAGCACACAGGAGCAAAGACAAGCAGCGCAGCTTGATGCGTAGTAAAAAAAATAATAAATAGACAACTGGTCGACCTCATTAGAAATAAAAACCCAAAAGATTAGATAGACAAACAGACAAACACATAAATGTGGAGAGAAGGGCAGTGCGCGCAGGAGCAAACGTAAACAGCAGACAGACCTGAATCCTTATCTTTACAAGGTCGACCTCAGAACTTTGTTCAGTTTGTCTCGGTGACGGATAATGGAAGGAAGGGCAGGCAACAGGTCGACTTCATTTAAATAAACAAATAAAAAATAAGATAAATGCAGGAAGCCGGCAACAACGCCATTACAAGATGGCTCCTACTTCCTTGCAGCCTTACTGGTAAATAACGGCAAAGCCTAACGGACTTACTGGCCTGAACCCCGCGCATGCGCAAGTGAGTTCTAGTCCCAGCCAATCCCGTGGCAGCTGCTAGTAGCAACCAGTCACAGACCAATCAGGGAACGACCCATGCTCACCCAACGGTATATAAGCAGGCGGTTTTGGCCTTTTGGTGCCCCTCGCTTCAGCTCTCCCTCAACCAAGCGGCTCCTCAATAAAATGTGATTGGGAAGGATCCTCGTGTGGTCGTCGCCTTTCCTCGCTGGACGAGGTTGCCGCCCGCCGCAACTGGTGCCGAAACCCGGGACCAGGCGAGGGGTCGAAGAGGATCCAGAACCCAACACATGAGGAGGTAACTTCCCTCAGGTATGTGGACTGCCGTTCCTGTCTGGTGCTTCTTATTATCCTTCCGCTGTGAGTGCTGGTGGCTGGTGTGTGCTTGCTCTGTTTGCGCTGTGATGCCCTTATGGCGCATGGTACGCTCATGCCTGGAAGATGGACACTCCACAGATATAAAGGAAGGTCAAAGGGCCCTTAGTAAGCACCAGGATAGTCTTTCGGAATCCTCATCAGTAAAGGGGGAAGTGGTTAGGCCTAAGGAAAATAAAAATAAGGAAAATAAAAATAAAAAGATGAAAGAAAGAAAAGGGAGACCCCATAAGGGTCTGGAGGAGGGACTGCAGCCCTCCGGAAAATCCTCGATCGCGCAGGCGGTGGGGACAAGACAGACAAAACAAAAGCAAACTCAAAAGGGACAAGGACCAGTTGCCCCGTTGTATCCTTCTTTGGAGGAATTTTCATAAAGAGAAGTATGTGGTCTAGGTTGGCCGCAGCTTTTCCAGTCTTTGAGAACCCAATAACAGATGAAAGGACCTATGAGCCAGTACAATTCAGAAAGAATCTCCAAGAAGGGAGAGCCGAATGGTCGGTGGACATGCTTCTAGGACAGGGAGCTTATGCAGTGGAACAGACCACCTACCCCTTTGAAGTCTACCGCCAGGTAAATGAGATATTTTACAAGGCTTGGCGGGCCTTGCCAAACAAAGGAGAGGTGGCTGGCAACCGTACAAAAGTGATTCAGGCGCCCAATGAACCATTTTCTGATTTTGTGGCACGCATGCTTGAGACGGCGGAGCGTGTACTTGGGAATTTGGATGCTGCCATGCCACTTGTACAACAAATAATCTATGAGCAAAGTACCAAGGAATGTAAAAGAGTGATAATTCCTATAAAGGAAAAGGGCCTTGAGGCATGGGTAAAAGCTTGCCGAGAGGTGGGAGGCCCATTGACAAATGCAGGCTTGGCGGCGGCCATGCTTTCTGCCGCTCGCATGGCTAGGGACAACAAACAGAAGGGCTGCTTTAAGTGTGGCCAATTAGGACACTTTAAGCGGCAATGCCCGAAAATTAACATGGACCGGATCTGGTGATAACGAGATCCAGGGGAGCTGTTTGTGTTTTTCCTCAGGGCCAAGAAGTGCCTCACTGGGTGCCAACGAGATTGACCAGGCCTGTGGAAATGACAGAAGAAACCCATTGCGAAAATAAAGACCCGCAAGATGAAGACGCCATCCACTTGCTCTGTGGTACAACTGATCCCCCTGCTACTTGCAACAGTGCTGACTGCAGCCCCGATGGCAGCAAAAGAAATGACACTATGGGCTGTGACTAAGGCATGGCCAGTACCTATGCCCTTGCATGCAGATTCTCCCTTCCTCCCCACCTTGTTTTCTACAGACTGCAACATGGAAGTCCCATGTATTATGGTCTGCCTCTGGTTGGTCTGTCACCTGCGAACCCAAACACGAAGGGACAAGGTTGTAATTTCACAGGCTTTAGCCGCCTTGGAGTATGGAGCTTCCCCCCAGATTTGGCTTTCAGCCCTAAAAAGGGACTAAGCCCTCAATTGCACGGCCTTTGCACCCCAGGAAGCTGGTAGCTTCACTTGCACTAGGGATAGGCGTGCATTTGAGCAGAGCAGGATGCCGGGCAATAGCACCGCACTTGGGAGTCCTGAGGTAACAGGCCCCAAGAAGAGCAAGTCTGATTGCACGTGGGTAGATACCCTAGACCCCAACTCTGGAAAAAAGGTATCGGACGGGTCTGGCGTCCGATGAATGGATAACACTCATGGGAAAGCCAGTACAATGTTCCAAAATAGCACACAGAGATCAGACCTCTACTCTTACCTGCACAGAAACAAAAAGGGGGAACTGCAGGAAGCCGGCAACAACGCCATTACAAGATGGCTCCTACTTCCTTGCAGCCTTACTGGTAAATAACGGCAAAGCCTAACGGACTTACTTGCCTGAACCCCGCGCATGCGCAAGTGAGTTCTAGTCCCAGCCAATCCCGTGGCAGCTGCTAGTAGCAACCAGTCACAGACCAATCAGGGAACGACCCATGCTCACCCAACGGTATATAAGCAGGCGGTTTTGGCCTTTTGGTGCCCCTCGCTTCAGCTCTCCCTCAACCAAGCGGCTCCTCAATGAAATGTGATTGGGAAGGATCCTCGTGTGGTGGTCGCCTTTCCTCGCTGGACGAGGTTGCCGCCCGCCACAGATAAACTCTCAGGAATAGATAAATAATAACAAAAAAATTGTAAAGTGGAGAAAGCGAGAGCGCGCGAATGCACTCAAGCAAACACAAACAGCACAGCACGATGCGTATTTTTTTTTAAATTGACAAAATAAATCAAAAATAAATCAAAAATAAAAATAAGTGGAAAAGGCGAGAGTGCGCGAGCACACAGGAGCAAAGACAAGCAGCGCAGCTTGATGCGTAGTAAAAAAAATAATGAATAGACAACTGGTCGACCTCATTAGAAATAAAAACCCAAAAGATTAGATAGACAAACAAACACATAAATGTGGAGAGAAGGGCAGTGCGCGCAGGAGCAAAAGTAAACAGCAGACAGACCTGAATCCTTATCTTTACAAGGTCGACCTCAGAACTTTGTTCAGTTTGTCTCGGTGACGGATAATGGAAGGAAGGGCAGGCAACTGGTTGACTTCATTTAAATAAACAAATAAAAAATAAGATGAACTCTCAGGAATAGATAAATAATAACAAAAAAATTGTAAAGTGAAGAAAGCGAGAGCGCGCGAATGCACTCAAGCAAACACAAACAGCACAGCACGATGCGTATTTTTTTTTAAAAATTGACAAAATAAATCAAAAATAAATCAAAAACAAAAATAAGTGGAAAAGGCGAGAGTGCGCGAGCACACAGGAGCAAAGACAAGCAGCGCAGCTTGATGCGTAGTAAAAAAAATAATAAATAGACAACTTGTCGACCTCATTAGAAATAAAAACCCAAAACATTAGATAGACAAACAAACAAACACATAAATGTGGAGAGAAGGGCAGGGCGCGCAGGAGCAAAGGTAAACAGCAGACAGACCTGAATCCTTATCTTTACAAGGTCGACCTCAGAAATTTGTTCAGTTTTTCTCGGTGACGGATAATGGAAGGAAGGGCAGGCAACTGGTCGACTTCATTTAAATAAACAAATAAAATATAAGATAAACTCTCAGGAATAGATAAATAATAACAAAAAAATTGTAAAGTGGAGAAAGCGAGAGCGCGCGAATGCACTCAAGCAAACACAAACAGCACAGCACGATGCGTATTTTTTTTAAAATTGACAAAATAAATCAAAAATAAATCAAAAATAAAAATAAGTGGAAAAGGCGAGAGTGCGCGAGCACACAGGAGCAAAGACAAGCAGCGCAGCTTGATGGGTAGTAAAAAAAATAATAAATAGACAACTGGTCGACCTCATTAGAAGTAAAAACCCAAAAGATTAGATAGACAAACAAACAAACACATAAATGTGGAGAGAAGGGCAGTGCGCACAGGTGCAATGGTAAACAGCAGACAGACCTGAATCCTTATCTTTACAAGGTCGAGGTCAGAACTTTGTTCAGTTCGTCTCGGTGACGGATAATGGAAGGAAGGGCTGGCAACTGGTCGACTTCATTTAAATAAACAAATAAAAAATAAGATAAACTCTCAGGAATAGATAAATAATAACAAAAAAATTGTAAAGTGGAGAAAGCGAGAGCGCGCGAATGCACTCAAGCAAACACAAACAGCACAGCACGATGCGTATTTTTTTTTAAATTGACAAAATAAATCAAAAATAAATCAAAAATTAAAATAAGTGAAAAAGGCGAGGGTGCGAGAGCACACAGGAGCAAAGATTAGCAGCGCAGCTTGATGCGTAGTAAAAAAAAATAATAAATAGACAACTGGTCGACCTCATTAGAAATAAAAACCCAAAAGATTACATAGACAAACAAACAAACACATAAATGTGGAGAGAAGGTCAGTGCGCGCAGGAGCAAAGGTAAACAGCAGACAGACCTGAATCCTTATCTTTACAAGGTCGACCTCAGAACTTTGTTCAGTTTGTCTCGGTGACGGATAATGGAAGGAAGGGCAGGCAACTGGTCGACTTCATTTAAATAAACAAATAAAAAATAAGATAAAGTCTCAGGAATAGATAAATAATAACAAAAAAATTGTAAATTGGAGAAAGCGAGAGCGCGCGAATGCACTCAAGCAAACACAAACAGCACAGCACGATGCGTATTTTTTTTAAAATTGATAAAAAAAATCAAAAATAAATCAAAAATAATAATAAGTGGAAAAGGCGAGAGTGCGTGAGCACACAGGAGCAAAGACAAGCAGCGCAGCTTGATGCGTAGTAAAAAAAATAATAAATAGACAACTGGACGACCTCATTAGAAATAAAAACCCAAAAGATTAGATAGACAAACAAACAAACACATAAATGTGGAGAGAAGGGCAGTGCGCTCAGGAGCAAAGGTAAACAGCAGACAGACCTGAATCCTTATCTTTACAAGGTCGACCTCAGAACTTTGTTCAGTTTGTCTCGGTGACGGATAATGGAAGGAAGGGCAGGCAACTGGTCGACTTCATTTAAATAAACAAACAAAAAATAAGATAAACTCTCAGGAACAGATAAATAATAACAAAAAAATTGTAAAGTGGAGAAAGCAAGAGCGCGCGAATGCACTCAAGCAAACACAAAAAGCACAGCACGATGCGTATTTTTTTTTAAATTGACAAAATAAATCAAAAATAAATCAAAAATAAAAATAAGTGGAAAAGGCGAGAGTGCGCGAGCACACAGCAGCAAAGACAAGCAGCGCAGCTTGATGCGTAGTAAAAAAAATAATAAATAGACAACTGGTCGACCTCATTAGAAATAAAAACCCAAAAGATTAGATAGACAAACAAACAAACACATAAATGTGGAGAGAAGGGCCGTGCGCGCAGGAGGAAAGGTAAACAGCAGACAGACCTGAATCCTTATCTTTACAAAGTCGACCTCAGAACTTTGTTCAGTTTGTCTCGGTGACAGATAATGGAAGGAAGGGCAGGCAACTGGTCGACTTCATTTAAATAAACAAATAAAAAATAAGATAAACTCTCAGGAATAGATAAATAATAACAAAAAAATTGTAAATTGGAGAAAGCGAGAGCGCGCGAATGCACTCAAGCAAACACAAACAGCACAGCACGATGCGTATTTTTTTTAAAATTGACAAAATAAATCAAAAATAAATCAAAAATAAAAATAAGTGGAAAAGGCGAGAGTGCGCGAGCACACAGGAGCAAAGACAAGCAGCGCAGCTTGATGCGTAGTAAAAAAAATAATAAATAGACAACTGGTCGACCTCATTAGAAGTAAAAACCCAAAAGATTAGATAGACAAACAAACAAACACATAAATGTGGAGAGAAGGGCAGTGCGCGCAGGAGCAATGGTAAACAGCAGACAGACCTGAATCCTTATCTTTACAAGGTCGACGTCAGAACTTGGTTCAGTTCGTCTCGGTGACGGATAATGGAAGGAAGGGCAGGCAACTGGTCGACTTCATTTAAATAATCAAATAAAAAATAAGATAAACTCTCAGGAATAGATAAATAATAACAAAAAAATTGTAAAGTGGAGAAAGCGAGAGCGCGCGAATGCACTCAAGCAAACACAAACAGCACAGCACGATGCGTATTTTTTTTTAAATTGACAAAATAAATCAAAAATAAATCAAAAATAAAAATAAGTGGAAAAGGCGAGAGTGCGTGAGCACACATGAGCAAAGACAAGCAGCGCAGCTTGATGCGTAGTAAAAAAAATAATAAATAGACAACTGGTCGACCTCATTAGAAATAAAAACCCAAAAGATTAGATAGACAAACAAACAAACACATAAATGTGGAGAGAAGGGCAGTGCGCGCAGGAGCAAAGGTAAACAGCAGACAGACCTGAATCCTTATCTTTACAAGGTCGACCTCAGAACTTTGTTCAGTTTGTCTCGGTGACGGATAATGGAAGGAAGGGCAGGCAACTGGTCGACTTCATTTAAATAAACAAATAAAAAATAAGATAAACTCTCAGGAATAGATAAATAATAACAAAAAAATTGTAAAGTGGAGAAAGCGAGAGCGCGCGAATGCACTCAAGCAAACACAAACAGCACAGCACGATGCGTATTTTTTTTTAAATTGACAAAATAAATCAAAAATAAATCAAAAATAAAAATAAGTGGAAAAGGCGAGAGTGCGCGAGCACACAGGAGCAAAGACAAGCAGCGCAGCTTGATGCGTAGTAAAAAAAATAATAAATAGACAACTGGTCGACCTCATTAGAAATAAAAACCCAAAAGATTAGATAGACAAACAAACAAACACATAAATGTGGAGAGAAGGGCAGTGCGCGCAGGAGCAAAGTTAAACAGCAGACAGACCTGAATCCTTATCTTTACAAGGTCGACCTCAGAACTTTGTTCAGTTTGTCTCGGTGACGGATAATGGAAGGAAGGGCAGGCAACTGGTCGACTTCATTTAAATAAACAAATAAAAAATAAGATAAACTCTCAGGAATAGATAAATAATAACAAAAAATTGTAAAGTGGAGAAAGCGAGAGCGCGCGAATGCACTCAAGCAAACACAAACAGCACAGCACGATGCGTATTTTTTTTTAAATTGACAAAATAAATCAAAAATAAATCAAAAATAAAAATAAGTGGAAAAGGCGAGAGTGCGAGAGCACACAGGAGCAAAGACAAGCAGCGCAGCTTGATGCGTAGTAAAAAAAATAATAAATAGACAACTGGTCGACCTCATTAGAAATAAAAACCCAAAAGATTAGATAGACAAACAAACAAACACATAAATGTGGAGAGAAGGGCAGTGCGCGCAGGAGCAAAGGTAAACAGCAGACAGACCTGAATCCTTATCTTTACAAGGTCGACCTCAGAACTTTGTTCAGTTTGTCTCGGTGACGGATAATGGAAGGAAGGGCAGGCAACTGGTCGACTTCATTTAAATAAACAAATAAAAAATAAGATAAACTCTCAGGAATAGATAAATAATAACAAAAAAATTGTAAGTGGAGAAAGCGAGAGCGCGCGAATGCACTCAAGCAAACACAAACAGCACAGCACGATGCGTATTTTTTTTTAAAATTGACAAAATAAATCAAAAATAAATCAAAAATAAAAATAAGTGGAAAAGGCGAGAGTGCGCGCACACAGGAGCAAAGACAAGCAGCGCAGCTTGATGCGTAGTAAAAAAAATAATAAATAGACAACTGGTCGACCTCATTAGAAATAAAAACCCAAAAGATTAGATAGACAAACAAACAAACACATAAATGTGGAGAGAAGGGCAGTGCGCGCAGGAGCAAAGGTAAACAGCAGACAGACCTGAATCCTTATCTTTACAAGGTCGACCTCAGAACTTTGTTCAGTTTGTCTCGGTGACGGATAATGGAAGGAAGGGCAGGCAACTGGTCGACTTCATTTAAATAAACAAATAAAAAATAAGATAAACTCTCAGGAATAGATAAATAATAACAAAAAAATTGTAAAGTGGAGAAAGCGAGAGCGCGCGAATGCACTCAAGCAAACACAAACAGCACAGCACGATGCGTATTTTTTTTTAAATTGACAAAATAAATCAAAAATAAATCAAAAATAAGTGGAAAAGGCGAGAGTGCGCGAGCACACAGGAGCAAAGACAAGCAGCGCAGCTTGATGCGTAGTAAAAAAAATAATAAATAGACAACTGGTCGACCTCATTAGAAATAAAAACCCAAAAGATTAGATAGACAAACAAACAAACACATAAATGTGGAGAGAAGGGCAGTGCGCGCAGGAGCAAAGGTAAACAGCAGACAGACCTGAATCCTTATCTTTACAAGGTCGACCTCAGAACTTTGTTCAGTTTGTCTCGGTGACGGATAATGGAAGGAAGGGCAGGCAACTGGTCGACTTCATTTAAATAAACAAATAAAAAATAAGATAAACTCTCAGGAATAGATAAATAATAACAAAAAAATTGTAAAGTGGAGAAAGCGAGAGCGCGCGAATGCACTCAAGCAAACACAAACAGCACAGCACGATGCGTATTTTTTTTTAAATTGACAAAATAAATCAAAAATAAATCAAAAATAAAAATAAGTGGAAAAGGCGAGAGTGCGCGAGCACACAGGAGCAAAGACAAGCAGCGCAGCTTGATGCGTAGTAAAAAAAATAATAAATAGACAACTGGTCGACCTCATTAGAAATAAAAACCCAAAAGATTAGATAGACAAACAAACAAACACATAAATGTGGAGAGAAGGGCAGTGCGCGCAGGAGCAAAGGTAAACAGCAGACAGACCTGAATCCTTATCTTTACAAGGTCGACCTCAGAACTTTGTTCAGTTTGTCTCGGTGACGGATAATGGAAGGAAGGGCAGGCAACTGGTCGACTTCATTTAAATAAACAAATAAAAAATAAGATAAACTCTCAGGAATAGATAAATAATAACAAAAAAATTGTAAAGTGGAGAAAGCGAGAGCGCGCGAATGCACTCAAGCAAACACAAACAGCACAGCACGATGCGTATTTTTTTTTAAATTGACAAAATAAATCAAAAATAAATCAAAAATAAAAATAAGTGGAAAAGGCGAGAGTGCGCGAGCACACAGGAGCAAAGACAAGCAGCGCAGCTTGATGCGTAGTAAAAAAATAATAAATAGACAACTGGTCGACCTCATTAGAAATAAAAACCCAAAAGATTAGATAGACAAACAAACAAACACATAAATGTGGAGAGAAGGGCAGTGCGCGCAGGAGCAAAGGTAAACAGCAGACAGACCTGAATCCTTATCTTTACAAGGTCGACCTCAGAACTTTGTTCAGTTTGCTCGGTGACGGATAATGAAAGGAAGGGCAGGCAACTGGTCGACTTCATTTAAATAAACAAATAAAAAATAAGATAAACTCTCAGGAATAGATAAATAATAACAAAAAAATTGTAAAGTGGAGAAAGCGAGAGCGCGCGAATGCACTCAAGCAAACACAAACAGCACAGCACGATGCGTATTTTTTTTAAATTGACAAAATAAATCAAAAATAAATCAAAAATAAAAATAAGTGGAAAAGGCGAGAGTGCGCGAGCACACAGGAGCAAAGACAAGCAGCGCAGCTTGATGCGTAGTAAAAAAAGTAATAAATAGACAACTGGTCGACCTCATTAGAAATAAAAACCCAAAAGATTAGATAGACAAACAAACAAACACATAAATGTGGAGAGAAGGGCAGTGCGCGCAGGAGCAAAGGTAAACAGCAGACAGACCTGAATCCTTATCTTTACAAGGTCGACCTCAGAACTTTGTTCAGTTTGTCTCGGTGACGGATAATGGAAGGAAGGGCAGGCAACTGGTCGACTTCATTTAAATAAACAAATAAAAAATAAGATAAACTCTCAGGAATAGATAAATAATAACAAAAAATTGTAAAGTGGAGAAAGCGAGAGCGCGCGAATGCACTCAAGCAAACACAAACAGCACAGCACGATGCGTATTTTTTTTAAATTGACAAAATAAATCAAAAATAAATCAAAAATAAAAATAAGTGGAAAAGGCGAGAGTGCGCGAGCACACAGGAGCAAAGACAAGCAGCGCAGCTTGATGCGTAGTAAAAAAAATAATAAATAGACAACTGGTCGACCTCATTAGAAATAAAAACCCAAAAGATTAGATAGACAAACAAACAAACACATAAATGTGGAGAGAAGGGCAGTGCGCGCAGGAGCAAAGGTAAACAGCAGACAGACCTGAATCCTTATCTTTACAAGGTCGACCTCAGAACTTTGTTCAGTTTGTCTCGGTGACGGATAATGGAAGGAAGGGCAGGCAACTGGTCGACTTCATTTAAATAAACAAATAAAAAATAAGATAAACTCTCAGGAATAGATAAATAATAACAAAAAAATTGTAAAGTGGAGAAAGCGAGAGCGCGCGAATGCACTCAAGCAAACACAAACAGCACAGCACGATGCGTATTTTTTTTAAATTGACAAAATAAATAAAAAATAAATCAAAAATAAAAATAAGTGGAAAAGGCGAGAGTGCGCGAGCACACAGGAGCAAAGACAAGCAGCGCAGCTTGATGCGTAGTAAAAAAATAATAAATAGACAACTGGTCGACCTCATTAGAAATAAAAACCCAAAAGATTAGATAGACAAACAAACAAACACATAAATGTGGAGAGAAGGGCAGTGCGCGCAGGAGCAAAGGTAAACAGCAGACAGACCTGAATCCTTATCTTTACAAGGTCGACCTCAGAACTTTGTTCAGTTTGTCTCGGTGACGGATAATGGAAGGAAGGGCAGGCAACTGGTCGACTTCATTTAAATAAACAAATAAAAAATAAGATAAACTCTCAGGAATAGATAAATAATAACAAAAAAATTGTAAAGTGGAGAAAGCGAGAGCGCGCGAATGCACTCAAGCAAACACAAACAGCACAGCACGATGCGTATTTTTTTAAATTGACAAAATAAATCAAAAATAAATCAAAAATAAAAATAAGTGGAAAAGGCGAGAGTGTGCGAGCACACAGGAGCAAAGACAAGCAGCGCAGCTTGATGCGTAGTGAAAAAAATAATAAATAGACAACTGGTCGACCTCATTAGAAATAAAAACCCAAAAGATTAGATAGACAAACAAACAAACACATAAATGTGGAGAGAAGGGCAGTGCGCGCAGGAGCAAAGGTAAACAGCAGACAGACCTGAATCCTTATCTTTACAAGGTCGACCTCAGAACTTTGTTCAGTTTGTCTCGGTGACGGATAATGGAAGGAAGGGCAGGCAACTGGTCGACTTCATTTAAATAAACAAATAAAAAATAAGATATAACTCTCAGGAATAGATAAATAATAACAAAAAATTGTAAAGTGGAGAAAGCGAGAGCGCGCGAATGCACTCAAGCAAACACAAACAGCACAGCACGATGCGTATTTTTTTTTAAATTGACAAAATAAATCAAAAATAAATCAAAAATAAAAATAAGTGGAAAAGGCGAGAGTGCGCGAGCACACAGGAGCAAAGACAAGCAGCGCAGCTTGATGCGTAGTAAAAATTATAATAAATAAACAACTGGTCGACCTCATTAGAAATAAAAACCCAAAAGATTAGATAGACAAACAAAAAACACATAAATGTGGAGAGAAGGGCAGTGCGCGCAGGAGCAAAGGTAAACAGCAGACAGACCTGAATCCTTATCTTTACAAGGTCGACCTCAGAACTTTGTTCAGTTTGTCTCGGTGACGGATAATGGAAGGAAGGGCAGGCAACTGGTCGACTTCATTTAAATAAACAAATAAAAAATAAGATAAACTCTCAGGAATAGATAAATAATAACAAAAAAATTGTAAAGTGGAGAAAGCGAGAGCGCGCGAATGCACTCAAGCAAACACAAACAGCACAGCACGATGCGTATTTTTTTTTAAATTGACAAAATAAATCAAAAATAAAAATAAGTGGAAAAGGCGAGAGTGCGCGAGCACACAGGAGCAAAGACAAGCAGCGCAGCTTGATGCGTAGTAAAAAAAATAATAAATAGACAACTGGTCGACCTCATTAGAAATAAAAACCCAAAAGATTAGATAGTCAAACAAACAAACACATAAATATGGAGAGAAGGGCAGTGCGCGCAGGAGCAAAGGTAAACAGCAGACAGAATTGAATCCTTATCTTTACAAGGTCGACCTCAGAACTTTGTTCAGTTTGTCTCGGTGACAGATAATGAAAGGAAGGTCAGGCAACTGGTCGACTTCATTTAAATAAACAAATAAAAAATAAGATAAACTCTCAGGAATAGATAAATAATAAAAAAATTGTAAAGTGGAGAAAGCGAGAGCGCGCGAATGCACTCAAGCAAACACAAACAGCACAGCACGATGCGTATTTTTTTTTAAATTGACAAAATAAATCAAAAATAAATCAAAAATAAAAATAAGTGGAAAAGGCGAGAGTGCGCGAGCACACAGGTGCAAAGACAAGCAGCGCAGCTTGATGCGTAGTAAAAAAAATAATAAATAGACAACTGGTCGACCTCATTAGAAATAAAAACCCAAAAGATTAGATAGACAAACAAACAAACACATAAATGTGGAGAGAAGGGCAGTGCGCGCAGGAGCAAAGGTAAACAGCAGACAGACCTGAATCCTTATCTTTACAAGGTCGACCTCAGAACTTTGTTCAGTTTGTCTCGGTGACGGATAATGGAAGGAAGGGCAGGCAACTGGTCGACTTCATTTAAATAAACAAATAAAAAATAAGATAAACTCTCAGGAATAGATAAATAATAACAAAAAAATTGTAAAGTGGAGAAAGCGAGAGCGCGCGAATGCACTCAAGCAAACACAAACAGCACAGCACGATGCGTATTTTTTTTAAATTGACAAAATAAATCAAAAATAAATCAAAAATAAAAATAAGTGGAAAAGGCGAGAGTGCGCGAGCACACAGGAGCAAAGACAAGCAGCGCAGCTTGATGCGTAGTAAAAAAAATAATAAATAGACAACTGGTCGACCTCATTAGAAATAAAAACCCAAAAGATTAGATAGACAAACAAACAAACACATAAATGTGGAGAGAAGGGCAGTGCGCGCAGGAGCAAAGGTAAACAGCAGACAGACCTGAATCCTTATCTTTACAAGGTCGACCTCAGAACTTTGTTCAGTTTGTCTCGGTGACGGATAATGGAAGGAAGGGCAGGCAACTGGTCGACTTCATTTAAATAAACAAATAAAAAATAAGATAAACTCTCAGGAATAGATAAATAATAACAAAAAAATTGTAAAGTGGAGAAAGCGAGAGCGCGCGAATGCACTCAAGCAAACACAAACAGCACAGCACGATGCGTATTTTTTTTAAATTGACAAAATAAATAAAAAATAAATCAAAAATAAAAATAAGTGGAAAAGGCGAGAGTGCGCGAGCACACAGGAGCAAAGACAAGCAGCGCAGCTTGATGCGTAGTAAAAAAAATAATAAATAGACAACTGGTCGACCTCATTAGAAATAAAAACCCAAAAGATTAGATAGACAAACAAACAAACACATAAATGTGGAGAGAAGGGCAGTGCGCGCAGGAGCAAAGGTAAACAGCAGACAGACCTGAATCCTTATCTTTACAAGGTCGACCTCAGAACTTTGTTCAGTTTGTCTCGGTGACGGATAATGGAAGGAAGGGCAGGCAACTGGTCGACTTCATTTAAATAAACAAATAAAAAATAAGATAAACTCTCAGGAATAGATAAATAATAACAAAAAAATTGTAAAGTGGAGAAAGCGAGAGCGCGCGAATGCACTCAAGCAAACACAAACAGCACAGCACGATGCGTATTTTTTTTAAATTGACAAAATAAATCAAAAATAAATCAAAAATAAAAATAAGTGGAAAAGGCGAGAGTGCGCAGCACACAGGAGCAAAGACAAGCAGCGCAGCTTGATGCGTAGTAAAAAAAATAATAAATAGACAACTGGTCGACCTCATTAGAAATAAAAACCCAAAAGATTAGATAGACAAACAAACAAACACATAAATGTGGAGAGAAGGGCAGTGCGCGCAGGAGCAAAGGTAAACAGCAGACAGACCTGAATCCTTATCTTTACAAGGTCGACCTCAGAACTTTGTTCAGTTTGTCTCGGTGACGGATAATGGAAGGAAGGGCAGGCAACTGGTCGACTTCATTTAAATAAACAAATAAAAAATAAGATAAACTCTCAGGAATAGATAAATAATAACAAAAAAATTGTAAAGTGGAGAAAGCGAGAGCGCGCGAATGCACTCAAGCAAACACAAACAGCACAGCACGATGCGTATTTTTTTTTAAATTGACAAAATAAATCAAAAATAAATCAAAAATAAAAATAAGTGGAAAAGGCGAGAGTGCGCGAGCACACAGGAGCAAAGACAAGCAGCGCAGCTTGATGCGTAGTAAAAATTATAATAAATAAACAACTGGTCGACCTCATTAGAAATAAAAACCCAAAAGATTAGATAGACAAACAAAAAACACATAAATGTGGAGAGAAGGGCAGTGCGCGCAGGAGCAAAGGTAAACAGCAGACAGACCTGAATCCTTATCTTTACAAGGTCGACCTCAGAACTTTGTTCAGTTTGTCTCGGTGACGGATAATGGAAGGAAGGGCAGGCAACTGGTCGACTTCATTTAAATAAACAAATAAAAAATAAGATAAACTCTCAGGAATAGATAAATAATAACAAAAAAATTGTAAAGTGGAGAAAGCGAGAGCGCGCGAATGCACTCAAGCAAACACAAACAGCACAGCACGATGCGTATTTTTTTTTAAATTGACAAAATAAATCAAAAATAAAAATAAGTGGAAAAGGCGAGAGTGCGCGAGCACACAGGAGCAAAGACAAGCAGCGCAGCTTGATGCGTAGTAAAAAAAATAATAAATAGACAACTGGTCGACCTCATTAGAAATAAAAACCCAAAAGATTAGATAGTCAAACAAACAAACACATAAATATGGAGAGAAGGGCAGTGCGCGCAGGAGCAAAGGTAAACAGCAGACAGAATTGAATCCTTATCTTTACAAGGTCGACCTCAGAACTTTGTTCAGTTTGTCTCGGTGACAGATAATGAAAGGAAGGTCAGGCAACTGGTCGACTTCATTTAAATAAACAAATAAAAAATAAGATAAACTCTCAGGAATAGATAAATAATAAAAAAATTGTAAAGTGGAGAAAGCGAGAGCGCGCGAATGCACTCAAGCAAACACAAACAGCACAGCACGATGCGTATTTTTTTTTAAATTGACAAAATAAATCAAAAATAAATCAAAAATAAAAATAAGTGGAAAAGGCGAGAGTGCGCGAGCACACAGGTGCAAAGACAAGCAGCGCAGCTTGATGCGTAGTAAAAAAAATAATAAATAGACAACTGGTCGACCTCATTAGAAATAAAAACCCAAAAGATTAGATAGACAAACAAACAAACACATAAATGTGGAGAGAAGGGCAGTGCGCGCAGGAGCAAAGGTAAACAGCAGACAGACCTGAATCCTTATCTTTACAAGGTCGACCTCAGAACTTTGTTCAGTTTGTCTCGGTGACGGATAATGGAAGGAAGGGCAGGCAACTGGTCGACTTCATTTAAATAAACAAATAAAAAATAAGATAAACTCTCAGGAATAGATAAATAATAACAAAAAAATTGTAAAGTGGAGAAAGCGAGAGCGCGCGAATGCACTCAAGCAAACACAAACAGCACAGCACGATGCGTATTTTTTTTAAATTGACAAAATAAATCAAAAATAAATCAAAAATAAAAATAAGTGGAAAAGGCGAGAGTGCGCGAGCACACAGGAGCAAAGACAAGCAGCGCAGCTTGATGCGTAGTAAAAAAAATAATAAATAGACAACTGGTCGACCTCATTAGAAATAAAAACCCAAAAGATTAGATAGACAAACAAACAAACACATAAATGTGGAGAGAAGGGCAGTGCGCGCAGGAGCAAAGGTAAACAGCAGACAGACCTGAATCCTTATCTTTACAAGGTCGACCTCAGAACTTTGTTCAGTTTGTCTCGGTGACGGATAATGGAAGGAAGGGCAGGCAACTGGTCGACTTCATTTAAATAAACAAATAAAAAATAAGATAAACTCTCAGGAATAGATAAATAATAACAAAAAAATTGTAAAGTGGAGAAAGCGAGAGCGCGCGAATGCACTCAAGCAAACACAAACAGCACAGCACGATGCGTATTTTTTTTAAATTGACAAAATAAATCAAAAATAAATCAAAAATAAAAATAAGTGGAAAAGGCGAGAGTGCGCAAGCACACAGGAGCAAAGACAAGCAGCGCAGCTTGATGCGTAGTAAAAAAAATAATAAATAGACAACTGGTCGACCTCATTAGAAATAAAAACCCAAAAGATTAGATAGACAAACAAACAAACACATAAATGTGGAGAGAAGGGCAGTGCGCGCAGGAGCAAAGGTAAACAGCAGACAGACCTGAATCCTTATCTTTACAAGGTCGACCTCAGAACTTTGTTCAGTTTGTCTCGGTGACGGATAATGGAAGGAAGGGCAGGCAACTGGTCGACTTCATTTAAATAAACAAATAAAAAATAAGATAAACTCTCAGGAATAGATAAATAATAACAAAAAAATTGTAAAGTGGAGAAAGCGAGAGCGCGCGAATGCACTCAAGCAAACACAAACAGCACAGCACGATGCGTATTTTTTTTAAATTGACAAAATAAATCAAAAATAAATCAAAAATAAAAATAAGTGGAAAAGGCGAGAGTGCGCGAGCACACAGGAGCAAAGACAAGCAGCGCAGCTTGATGCGTAGTAAAAAAAATAATAAATAGACAACTGGTCGACCTCATTAGAAATAAAAACCCAAAAGATTAGATAGACAAACAAACAAACACATAAATGTGGAGAGAAGGGCAGTGCGCGCAGGAGCAAAGGTAAACAGCAGACAGACCTGAATCCTTATCTTTACAAGGTCGACCTCAGAACTTTGTTCAGTTTGTCTCGGTGACGGATAATGGAAGGAAGGGCAGGCAACTGGTCGACTTCATTTAAATAAACAAATAAAAAATAAGATAAACTCTCAGGAATAGATAAATAATAACAAAAAAATTGTAAAGTGGAGAAAGCGAGAGCGCGCGAATGCACTCAAGCAAACACAAACAGCACAGCACGATGCGTATTTTTTTTTAAATTGACAAAATAAATAAAAAATAAATCAAAAATAAAAATAAGTGGAAAAGGCGAGAGTGCGAGAGCACACAGGAGCAAAGACAAGCAGCGCAGCTTGATGCGTAGTAAAAAAAATAATAAATAGACAACTGGTCGACCTCATTAGAAATAAAAACCCAAAAGATTAGATAGACAAACAAACAAACACATAAATGTGGAGAGAAGGGCAGTGCGCGCAGGAGCAAAGGTAAACAGCAGACAGACCTGAATCCTTATCTTTACAAGGTCGACCTCAGAACTTTGTTCAGTTTGTCTCGGTGACGGATAATGGAAGGAAGGGCAGGCAACTGGTCGACTTCATTTAAATAAACAAATAAAAAATAAGATAAACTCTCAGGAATAGATAAATAATAACAAAAAAATTGTAAAGTGGAGAAAGCGAGAGCGCGCGAATGCACTCAAGCAAACACAAACAGCACAGCACGATGCGTATTTTTTTTTAAATTGACAAAATAAATCAAAAATAAATCAAAAATAAAAATAAGTGGAAAAGGCGAGAGTGCGCGAGCACACAGGAGCAAAGACAAGCAGCGCAGCTTGATGCGTAGTAAAAAAAATAATAAATAGACAACTGGTCGACCTCATTAGAAATAAAAACCCAAAAGATTAGATAGACAAACAAACAAACACATAAATGTGGAGAGAAGGGCAGTGCGCGCAGGAGCAAAGGTAAACAGCAGACAGACCTGAATCCTTATCTTTACAAGGTCGACCTCAGAACTTTGTTCAGTTTGTCTCGGTGACGGATAATGGAAGGAAGGGCAGGCAACTGGTCGACTTCATTTAAATAAACAAATAAAAAATAAGATAAACTCTCAGGAATAGATAAATAATAACAAAAAAATTGTAAAGTGGAGAAAGCGAGAGCGCGCGAATGCACTCAAGCAAACACAAACAGCACAGCACGATGCGTATTTTTTTTTAAATTGACAAAATAAATCAAAAATAAATCAAAAATAAAAATAAGTGGAAAAGGCGAGAGTGCGCGAGCACACAGGAGCAAAGACAAGCAGCGCAGCTTGATGCGTAGTAAAAAAAATAATAAATAGACAACTGGTCGACCTCATTAGAAATAAAAACCCAAAAGATTAGATAGACAAACAAACAAACACATAAATGTGGAGAGAAGGGCAGTGCGCGCAGGAGCAAAGGTAAACAGCAGACAGACCTGAATCCTTATCTTTACAAGGTCGACCTCAGAACTTTGTTCAGTTTGTCTCGGTGACGGATAATGGAAGGAAGGGCAGGCAACTGGTCGACTTCATTTAAATAAACAAATAAAAAATAAGATAAACTCTCAGGAATAGATAAATAATAACAAAAAAATTGTAAAGTGGAGAAAGCGAGAGCGCGCGAATGCACTCAAGCAAACACAAACAGCACAGCACGATGCGTATTTTTTTTAAATTGACAAAATAAATCAAAAATAAATCAAAAATAAAAATAAGTGGAAAAGGCGAGAGTGCGCGAGCACACAGGAGCAAAGACAAGCAGCGCAGCTTGATGCGTAGTAAAAAAAATAATAAATAGACAACTGGTCGACCTCATTAGAAATAAAAACCCAAAAGATTAGATAGACAAACAAACAAACACATAAATGTGGAGAGAAGGGCAGTGCGCGCAGGAGCAAAGGTAAACAGCAGACAGACCTGAATCCTTATCTTTACAAGGTCGACCTCAGAACTTTGTTCAGTTTGTCTCGGTGACGGATAATGGAAGGAAGGGCAGGCAACTGGTCGACTTCATTTAAATAAACAAATAAAAAATAAGATAAACTCTCAGGAATAGATAAATAATAACAAAAAAATTGTAAAGTGGAGAAAGCGAGAGCGCGCGAATGCACTCAAGCAAACACAAACAGCACAGCACGATGCGTATTTTTTTTAAATTGACAAAATAAATCAAAAATAAATCAAAAATAAAAATAAGTGGAAAAGGCGAGAGTGCGCGAGCACACAGGAGCAAAGACAAGCAGCGCAGCTTGATGCGTAGTAAAAAAAATAATAAATAGACAACTGGTCGACCTCATTAGAAATAAAAACCCAAAAGATTAGATAGACAAACAAACAAACACATAAATGTGGAGAGAAGGGCAGTGCGCGCAGGAGCAAAGGTAAACAGCAGACAGACCTGAATCCTTATCTTTACAAGGTCGACCTCAGAACTTTGTTCAGTTTGTCTCGGTGACGGATAATGGAAGGAAGGGCAGGCAACTGGTCGACTTCATTTAAATAAACAAATAAAAAATAAGATAAACTCTCAGGAATAGATAAATAATAACAAAAAAATTGTAAAGTGGAGAAAGCGAGAGCGCGCGAATGCACTCAAGCAAACACAAACAGCACAGCACGATGCGTATTTTTTTTAAATTGACAAAATAAATCAAAAATAAATCAAAAATAAAAATAAGTGGAAAAGGCGAGAGTGCGCGAGCACACAGGAGCAAAGACAAGCAGCGCAGCTTGATGCGTAGTAAAAAAAATAATAAATAGACAACTGGTCGACCTCATTAGAAATAAAAACCCAAAAGATTAGATAGACAAACAAACAAACACATAAATGTGGAGAGAAGGGCAGTGCGCGCAGGAGCAAAGGTAAACAGCAGACAGACCTGAATCCTTATCTTTACAAGGTCGACCTCAGAACTTTGTTCAGTTTGTCTCGGTGACGGATAATGGAAGGAAGGGCAGGCAACTGGTCGACTTCATTTAAATAAACAAATAAAAAATAAGATAAACTCTCAGGAATAGATAAATAATAACAAAAAAATTGTAAAGTGGAGAAAGCGAGAGCGCGCGAATGCACTCAAGCAAACACAAACAGCACAGCACGATGCGTATTTTTTTTAAATTGACAAAATAAATAAAAAATAAATCAAAAATAAAAATAAGTGGAAAAGGCGAGAGTGCGCGAGCACACAGGAGCAAAGACAAGCAGCGCAGCTTGATGCGTAGTAAAAAAAATAATAAATAGACAACTGGTCGACCTCATTAGAAATAAAAACCCAAAAGATTAGATAGACAAACAAACAAACACATAAATGTGGAGAGAAGGGCAGTGCGCGCAGGAGCAAAGGTAAACAGCAGACAGACCTGAATCCTTATCTTTACAAGGTCGACCTCAGAACTTTGTTCAGTTTGTCTCGGTGACGGATAATGGAAGGAAGGGCAGGCAACTGGTCGACTTCATTTAAATAAACAAATAAAAAATAAGATAAACTCTCAGGAATAGATAAATAATAACAAAAAAATTGTAAAGTGGAGAAAGCGAGAGCGCGCGAATGCACTCAAGCAAACACAAACAGCACAGCACGATGCGTATTTTTTTTAAATTGACAAAATAAATCAAAAATAAATCAAAAATAAAAATAAGTGGAAAAGGCGAGAGTGCGCGAGCACACAGGAGCAAAGACAAGCAGCGCAGCTTGATGCGTAGTAAAAAAAATAATAAATAGACAACTGGTCGACCTCATTAGAAATAAAAACCCAAAAGATTAGATAGACAAACAAACAAACACATAAATGTGGAGAGAAGGGCAGTGCGCGCAGGAGCAAAGGTAAACAGCAGACAGACCTGAATCCTTATCTTTACAAGGTCGACCTCAGAACTTTGTTCAGTTTGTCTCGGTGACGGATAATGGAAGGAAGGGCAGGCAACTGGTCGACTTCATTTAAATAAACAAATAAAAAATAAGATAAACTCTCAGGAATAGATAAATAATAACAAAAAAATTGTAAAGTGGAGAAAGCGAGAGCGCGCGAATGCACTCAAGCAAACACAAACAGCACAGCACGATGCGTATTTTTTTTTAAATTGACAAAATAAATCAAAAATAAATCAAAAATAAAAATAAGTGGAAAAGGCGAGAGTGCGCGAGCACACAGGAGCAAAGACAAGCAGCGCAGCTTGATGCGTAGTAAAAAATAATAAATAGACAACTGGTCGACCTCATTAGAAATAAAAACCCAAAAGATTAGATAGACAAACAAACAAACACATAAATGTGGAGAGAAGGGCAGTGCGCGCAGGAGCAAAGGTAAACAGCAGACAGACCTGAATCCTTATCTTTACAAGGTCGACCTCAGAACTTTGTTCAGTTTGTCTCGGTGACGGATAATGGAAGGAAGGGCAGGCAACTGGTCGACTTCATTTAAATAAACAAATAAAAAATAAGATAAACTCTCAGGAATAGATAAATAATAACAAAAAAATTGTAAAGTGGAGAAAGCGAGAGCGCGCGAATGCACTCAAGCAAACACAAACAGCACAGCACGATGCGTATTTTTTTTTAAATTGACAAAATAAATCAAAAATAAATCAAAAATAAGTGGAAAAGGCGAGAGTGCGCGAGCACACAGGAGCAAAGACAAGCAGCGCAGCTTGATGCGTAGTAAAAAAAATAATAAATAGACAACTGGTCGACCTCATTAGAAATAAAAACCCAAAAGATTAGATAGACAAACAAACAAACACATAAATGTGGAGAGAAGGGCAGTGCGCGCAGGAGCAAAGGTAAACAGCAGACAGACCTGAATCCTTATCTTTACAAGGTCGACCTCAGAACTTTGTTCAGTTTGTCTCGGTGACGGATAATGAAAGGAAGGGCAGGCAACTGGTCGACTTCATTTAAATAAACAAATAAAAAATAAGATAAACTCTCAGGAATAGATAAATAATAACAAAAATTGTAAAGTGGAGAAAGCGAGAGCGCGCGAATGCACTCAAGCAAACACAAACAGCACAGCACGATGCGTATTTTTTTTAAATTGACAAAATAAATCAAAAATAAATCAAAAATAAAAATAAGTGGAAAAGGCGAGAGTGCGCGAGCACACAGGAGCAAAGACAAGCAGCGCAGCTTGATGCGTAGTAAAAAAAATAATAAATAGACAACTGGTCGACCTCATTAGAAATAAAAACCCAAAAGATTAGATAGACAAACAAACAAACACATAAATGTGGAGAGAAGGGCAGTGCGCGCAGGAGCAAAGGTAAACAGCAGACAGACCTGAATCCTTATCTTTACAAGGTCGACCTCAGAACTTTGTTCAGTTTGTCTCGGTGACGGATAATGGAAGGAAGGGCAGGCAACTGGTCGACTTCATTTAAATAAACAAATAAAAAATAAGATAAACTCTCAGGAATAGATAAATAATAACAAAAAAATTGTAAAGTGGAGAAAGCGAGAGCGCGCGAATGCACTCAAGCAAACACAAACAGCACAGCACGATGCGTATTTTTTTTAAATTGACAAAATAAATCAAAAATAAATCAAAAATAAAAATAAGTGGAAAAGGCGAGAGTGCGCGAGCACACAGGAGCAAAGACAAGCAGCGCAGCTTGATGCGTAGTAAAAAAAATAATAAATAGACAACTGGTCGACCTCATTAGAAATAAAAACCCAAAAGATTAGATAGACAAACAAACAAACACATAAATGTGGAGAGAAGGGCAGTGCGCGCAGGAGCAAAGGTAAACAGCAGACAGACCTGAATCCTTATCTTTACAAGGTCGACCTCAGAACTTTGTTCAGTTTGTCTCGGTGACGGATAATGGAAGGAAGGGCAGGCAACTGGTCGACTTCATTTAAATAAACAAATAAAAAATAAGATAAACTCTCAGGAATAGATAAATAATAACAAAAAAATTGTAAAGTGGAGAAAGCGAGAGCGCGCGAATGCACTCAAGCAAACACAAACAGCACAGCACGATGCGTATTTTTTTTAAATTGACAAAATAAATCAAAAATAAATCAAAAATAAAAATAAGTGGAAAAGGCGAGAGTGCGCGAGCACACAGGAGCAAAGACAAGCAGCGCAGCTTGATGCGTAGTAAAAAAAATAATAAATAGACAACTGGTCGACCTCATTAGAAATAAAAACCCAAAAGATTAGATAGACAAACAAACAAACACATAAATGTGGAGAGAAGGGCAGTGCGCGCAGGAGCAAAGGTAAACAGCAGACAGACCTGAATCCTTATCTTTACAAGGTCGACCTCAGAACTTTGTTCAGTTTGTCTCGGTGACGGATAATGGAAGGAAGGGCAGGCAACTGGTCGACTTCATTTAAATAAACAAATAAAAAATAAGATAAACTCTCAGGAATAGATAAATAATAACAAAAAAATTGTAAAGTGGAGAAAGCGAGAGCGCGCGAATGCACTCAAGCAAACACAAACAGCACAGCACGATGCGTATTTTTTTTAAATTGACAAAATAAATCAAAAATAAATCAAAAATAAAAATAAGTGGAAAAGGCGAGAGTGCGAGCACACAGGAGCAAAGACAAGCAGCGCAGCTTGATGCGTAGTAAAAAAAATAATAAATAGACAACTGGTCGACCTCATTAGAAATAAAAACCCAAAAGATTAGATAGACAAACAAACAAACACATAAATGTGGAGAGAAGGGCAGTGCGCGCAGGAGCAAAGGTAAACAGCAGACAGACCTGAATCCTTATCTTTACAAGGTCGACCTCAGAACTTTGTTCAGTTTGTCTCGGTGACGGATAATGGAAGGAAGGGCAGGCAACTGGTCGACTTCATTTAAATAAACAAATAAAAAATAAGATAAACTCTCAGGAATAGATAAATAATAACAAAAAAATTGTAAAGTGGAGAAAGCGAGAGCGCGCGAATGCACTCAAGCAAACACAAACAGCACAGCACGATGCGTATTTTTTTTTAAATTGACAAAATAAATCAAAAATAAATCAAAAATAAAAGTAAGTGGAAAAGGCGAGAGTGCGCGAGCACACAGGAGCAAAGACAAGCAGCGCAGCTTGATGCGTAGTAAAAAATAATAAATAAACAACTGGTCGACCTCATTAGAAATAAAAACCCAAAAGATTAGATAGACAAACAAACAAACACATAAATGTGGAGAGAAGGGCAGTGCGCGCAGGAGCAAAGGTAAACAGCAGACAGACCTGAATCCTTATCTTTACAAGGTCGACCTCAGAACTTTGTTCAGTTTGTCTCGGTGACGGATAATGGAAGGAAGGGCAGGCAACTGGTCGACTTCATTTAAATAAACAAATAAAAAATAAGATAAACTCTCAGGAATAGATAAATAATAACAAAAAAATTGTAAAGTGGAGAAAGCGAGAGCGCGCGAATGCACTCAAGCAAACACAAACAGCACAGCACGATGCGTATTTTTTTTTAAATTGACAAAATAAATCAAAAATAAAAATAAGTGGAAAAGGCGAGAGTGCGCGAGCACACAGGAGCAAAGACAAGCAGCGCAGCTTGATGCGTAGTAAAAAAAATAATAAATAGACAACTGGTCGACCTCATTAGAAATAAAAACCCAAAAGATTAGATAGACAAACAAACAAACACATAAATATGGAGAGAAGGGCAGTGCGCGCAGGAGCAAAGGTAAACAGCAGACAGACCTGAATCCTTATCTTTACAAGGTCGACCTCAGAACTTTGTTCAGTTTGTCTCGGTGACGATAATGGAAGGAAGGGCAGGCAACTGGTCGACTTCATTTAAATAAACAAATAAAAAATAAGATAAACTCTCAGGAATAGATAAATAATAACAAAAAAATTGTAAAGTGGAGAAAGCGAGAGCGCGCGAATGCACTCAAGCAAACACAAACAGCACAGCACGATGCGTATTTTTTTTAAATTGACAAAATAAATCAAAAATAAATCAAAAATAAAAATAAGTGGAAAAGGCGAGAGTGCGCGAGCACACAGGAGCAAAGACAAGCAGCGCAGCTTGATGCGTAGTAAAAAAAATAATAAATAGACAACTGGTCGACCTCATTAGAAATAAAAACCCAAAAGATTAGATAGACAAACAAACAAACACATAAATGTGGAGAGAAGGGCAGTGCGCGCAGGAGCAAAGGTAAACAGCAGACAGACCTGAATCCTTATCTTTACAAGGTCGACCTCAGAACTTTGTTCAGTTTGTCTCGGTGACGGATAATGGAAGGAAGGGCAGGCAACTGGTCGACTTCATTTAAATAAACAAATAAAAAATAAGATAAACTCTCAGGAATAGATAAATAATAACAAAAAAATTGTAAAGTGGAGAAAGCGAGAGCGCGCGAATGCACTCAAGCAAACACAAACAGCACAGCACGATGCGTATTTTTTTTAAATTGACAAAATAAATCAAAAATAAATCAAAAATAAAAATAAGTGGAAAAGGCGAGAGTGCGCGAGCACACAGGAGCAAAGACAAGCAGCGCAGCTTGATGCGTAGTAAAAAAAATAATAAATAGACAACTGGTCGACCTCATTAGAAATAAAAACCCAAAAGATTAGATAGACAAACAAACAAACACATAAATGTGGAGAGAAGGGCAGTGCGCGCAGGAGCAAAGGTAAACAGCAGACAGACCTGAATCCTTATCTTTACAAGGTCGACCTCAGAACTTTGTTCAGTTTGTCTCGGTGACGGATAATGGAAGGAAGGGCAGGCAACTGGTCGACTTCATTTAAATAAACAAATAAAAAATAAGATAAACTCTCAGGAATAGATAAATAATAACAAAAAAATTGTAAAGTGGAGAAAGCGAGAGCGCGCGAATGCACTCAAGCAAACACAAACAGCACAGCACGATGCGTATTTTTTTTAAATTGACAAAATAAATCAAAAATAAATCAAAAATAAAAATAAGTGGAAAAGGCGAGAGTGCGCGAGCACACAGGAGCAAAGACAAGCAGCGCAGCTTGATGCGTAGTAAAAAAAATAATAAATAGACAACTGGTCGACCTCATTAGAAATAAAAACCCAAAAGATTAGATAGACAAACAAACAAACACATAAATGTGGAGAGAAGGGCAGTGCGCGCAGGAGCAAAGGTAAACAGCAGACAGACCTGAATCCTTATCTTTACAAGGTCGACCTCAGAACTTTGTTCAGTTTGTCTCGGTGACGGATAATGGAAGGAAGGGCAGGCAACTGGTCGACTTCATTTAAATAAACAAATAAAAAATAAGATAAACTCTCAGGAATAGATAAATAATAACAAAAAAATTGTAAAGTGGAGAAAGCGAGAGCGCGCGAATGCACTCAAGCAAACACAAACAGCACAGCACGATGCGTATTTTTTTTAAATTGACAAAATAAATCAAAAATAAATCAAAAATAAAAATAAGTGGAAAAGGCGAGAGTGCGCGAGCACACAGGAGCAAAGACAAGCAGCGCAGCTTGATGCGTAGTAAAAAAAATAATAAATAGACAACTGGTCGACCTCATTAGAAATAAAAACCCAAAAGATTAGATAGACAAACAAACAAACACATAAATGTGGAGAGAAGGGCAGTGCGCGCAGGAGCAAAGGTAAACAGCAGACAGACCTGAATCCTTATCTTTACAAGGTCGACCTCAGAACTTTGTTCAGTTTGTCTCGGTGACGGATAATGGAAGGAAGGGCAGGCAACTGGTCGACTTCATTTAAATAAACAAATAAAAAATAAGATAAACTCTCAGGAATAGATAAATAATAACAAAAAAATTGTAAAGTGGAGAAAGCGAGAGCGCGCGAATGCACTCAAGCAAACACAAACAGCACAGCACGATGCGTATTTTTTTTAAATTGACAAAATAAATCAAAAATAAATCAAAAATAAAAGTAAGTGGAAAAGGCGAGAGTGCGCGAGCACACAGGAGCAAAGACAAGCAGCGCAGCTTGATGCGTAGTAAAAAAAATAATAAATAGACAACTGGTCGACCTCATTAGAAATAAAAACCCAAAAGATTAGATAGACAAACAAACAAACACATAAATGTGGAGAGAAGGGCAGTGCGCGCAGGAGCAAAGGTAAACAGCAGACAGACCTGAATCCTTATCTTTACAAGGTCGACCTCAGAACTTTGTTCAGTTTGTCTCGGTGACGGATAATGGAAGGAAGGGCAGGCAACTGGTCGACTTCATTTAAATAAACAAATAAAAAATAAGATAAACTCTCAGGAATAGATAAATAATAACAAAAAAATTGTAAAGTGGAGAAAGCGAGAGCGCGCGAATGCACTCAAGCAAACACAAACAGCACAGCACGATGCGTATTTTTTTTTAAATTGACAAAATAAATCAAAAATAAAAATAAGTGGAAAAGGCGAGAGTGCGCGAGCACACAGGAGCAAAGACAAGCAGCGCAGCTTGATGCGTAGTAAAAAAAATAATAAATAGACAACTGGTCGACCTCATTAGAAATAAAAACCCAAAAGATTAGATAGACAAACAAACAAACACATAAATGTGGAGAGAAGGGCAGTGCGCGCAGGAGCAAAGGTAAACAGCAGACAGACCTGAATCCTTATCTTTACAAGGTCGACCTCAGAACTTTGTTCAGTTTGTCTCGGTGACGGATAATGGAAGGAAGGGCAGGCAACTGGTCGACTTCATTTAAATAAACAAATAAAAAATAAGATAAACTCTCAGGAATAGATAAATAATAACAAAAAAATTGTAAAGTGGAGAAAGCGAGAGCGCGCGAATGCACTCAAGCAAACACAAACAGCACAGCACGATGCGTATTTTTTTTTAAATTGACAAAATAAATCAAAAATAAATCAAAAATAAAAATAAGTGGAAAAGGCGAGAGTGCGCGAGCACACAGGAGCAAAGACAAGCAGCGCAGCTTGATGCGTAGTAAAAAAAATAATAAATAGACAACTGGTCGACCTCATTAGAAATAAAAACCCAAAAGATTAGATAGACAAACAAACAAACACATAAATGTGGAGAGAAGGGCAGTGCGCGCAGGAGCAAAGGTAAACAGCAGACAGACCTGAATCCTTATCTTTACAAGGTCGACCTCAGAACTTTGTTCAGTTTGTCTCGGTGACGGATAATGGAAGGAAGGGCAGGCAACTGGTCGACTTCATTTAAATAAACAAATAAAAAATAAGATAAACTCTCAGGAATAGATAAATAATAACAAAAAAATTGTAAAGTGGAGAAAGCGAGAGCGCGCGAATGCACTCAAGCAAACACAAACAGCACAGCACGATGCGTATTTTTTTTAAATTGACAAAATAAATCAAAAATAAATCAAAAATAAAAATAAGTGGAAAAGGCGAGAGTGCGCGAGCACACAGGAGCAAAGACAAGCAGCGCAGCTTGATGCGTAGTAAAAAAAATAATAAATAGACAACTGGTCGACCTCATTAGAAATAAAAACCCAAAAGATTAGATAGACAAACAAACAAACACATAAATGTGGAGAGAAGGGCAGTGCGCGCAGGAGCAAAGGTAAACAGCAGACAGACCTGAATCCTTATCTTTACAAGGTCGACCTCAGAACTTTGTTCAGTTTGTCTCGGTGACGGATAATGGAAGGAAGGGCAGGCAACTGGTCGACTTCATTTAAATAAACAAATAAAAAATAAGATAAACTCTCAGGAATAGATAAATAATAACAAAAAAATTGTAAAGTGGAGAAAGCGAGAGCGCGCGAATGCACTCAAGCAAACACAAACAGCACAGCACGATGCGTATTTTTTTTAAATTGACAAAATAAATCAAAAATAAATCAAAAATAAAAATAAGTGGAAAAGGCGAGAGTGCGCGAGCACACAGGAGCAAAGACAAGCAGCGCAGCTTGATGCGTAGTAAAAAAAATAATAAATAGACAACTGGTCGACCTCATTAGAAATAAAAACCCAAAAGATTAGATAGACAAACAAACAAACACATAAATGTGGAGAGAAGGGCAGTGCGCGCAGGAGCAAAGGTAAACAGCAGACAGACCTGAATCCTTATCTTTACAAGGTCGACCTCAGAACTTTGTTCAGTTTGTCTCGGTGACGGATAATGGAAGGAAGGGCAGGCAACTGGTCGACTTCATTTAAATAAACAAATAAAAAATAAGATAAACTCTCAGGAATAGATAAATAATAACAAAAAAATTGTAAAGTGGAGAAAGCGAGAGCGCGCGAATGCACTCAAGCAAACACAAACAGCACAGCACGATGCGTATTTTTTTTAAATTGACAAAATAAATAAAAATAAATCAAAAATAAAAATAAGTGGAAAAGGCGAGAGTGCGCGAGCACACAGGAGCAAAGACAAGCAGCGCAGCTTGATGCGTAGTAAAAAAAATAATAAATAGACAACTGGTCGACCTCATTAGAAATAAAAACCCAAAAGATTAGATAGACAAACAAACAAACACATAAATGTGGAGAGAAGGGCAGTGCGCGCAGGAGCAAAGGTAAACAGCAGACAGACCTGAATCCTTATCTTTACAAGGTCGACCTCAGAACTTTGTTCAGTTTGTCTCGGTGACGGATAATGGAAGGAAGGGCAGGCAACTGGTCGACTTCATTTAAATAAACAAATAAAAAATAAGATAAACTCTCAGGAATAGATAAATAATAACAAAAAAATTGTAAAGTGGAGAAAGCGAGAGCGCGCGAATGCACTCAAGCAAACACAAACAGCACAGCACGATGCGTATTTTTTTTAAATTGACAAAATAAATCAAAAATAAATCAAAAATAAAAATAAGTGGAAAAGGCGAGAGTGCGCGAGCACACAGGAGCAAAGACAAGCAGCGCAGCTTGATGCGTAGTAAAAAAAATAATAAATAGACAACTGGTCGACCTCATTAGAAATAAAAACCCAAAAGATTAGATAGACAAACAAACAAACACATAAATGTGGAGAGAAGGGCAGTGCGCGCAGGAGCAAAGGTAAACAGCAGACAGACCTGAATCCTTATCTTTACAAGGTCGACCTCAGAACTTTGTTCAGTTTGTCTCGGTGACGGATAATGGAAGGAAGGGCAGGCAACTGGTCGACTTCATTTAAATAAACAAATAAAAAATAAGATAAACTCTCAGGAATAGATAAATAATAACAAAAAAATTGTAAAGTGGAGAAAGCGAGAGCGCGCGAATGCACTCAAGCAAACACAAACAGCACAGCACGATGCGTATTTTTTTTTAAATTGACAAAATAAATCAAAAATAAATCAAAAATAAAAATAAGTGGAAAAGGCGAGAGTGCGCGAGCACACAGGAGCAAAGACAAGCAGCGCAGCTTGATGCGTAGTAAAAAATAATAAATAGACAACTGGTCGACCTCATTAGAAATAAAAACCCAAAAGATTAGATAGACAAACAAACAAACACATAAATGTGGAGAGAAGGGCAGTGCGCGCAGGAGCAAAGGTAAACAGCAGACAGACCTGAATCCTTATCTTTACAAGGTCGACCTCAGAACTTTGTTCAGTTTGTCTCGGTGACGGATAATGGAAGGAAGGGCAGGCAACTGGTCGACTTCATTTAAATAAACAAATAAAAAATAAGATAAACTCTCAGGAATAGATAAATAATAACAAAAAAATTGTAAAGTGGAGAAAGCGAGAGCGCGCGAATGCACTCAAGCAAACACAAACAGCACAGCACGATGCGTATTTTTTTTTAAATTGACAAAATAAATCAAAAATAAAAATAAGTGGAAAAGGCGAGAGTGCGCGAGCACACAGGAGCAAAGACAAGCAGCGCAGCTTGATGCGTAGTAAAAAAAATAATAAATAGACAACTGGTCGACCTCATTAGAAATAAAAACCCAAAAGATTAGATAGACAAACAAACAAACACATAAATATGGAGAGAAGGGCAGTGCGCGCAGGAGCAAAGGTAAACAGCAGACAGACCTGAATCCTTATCTTTACAAGGTCGACCTCAGAACTTTGTTCAGTTTGTCTCGGTGACGGATAATGAAAGGAAGGGCAGGCAACTGGTCGACTTCATTTAAATAAACAAATAAAAAATAAGATAAACTCTCAGGAATAGATAAATAATAAAAAAATTGTAAAGTGGAGAAAGCGAGAGCGCGCGAATGCACTCAAGCAAACACAAACAGCACAGCACGATGCGTATTTTTTTTTAAATTGACAAAATAAATCAAAAATAAATCAAAAATAAAAATAAGTGGAAAAGGCGAGAGTGCGCGAGCACACAGGAGCAAAGACAAGCAGCGCAGCTTGATGCGTAGTAAAAAAAATAATAAATAGACAACTGGTCGACCTCATTAGAAATAAAAACCCAAAAGATTAGATAGACAAACAAACAAACACATAAATGTGGAGAGAAGGGCAGTGCGCGCAGGAGCAAAGGTAAACAGCAGACAGACCTGAATCCTTATCTTTACAAGGTCGACCTCAGAACTTTGTTCAGTTTGTCTCGGTGACGGATAATGGAAGGAAGGGCAGGCAACTGGTCGACTTCATTTAAATAAACAAATAAAAAATAAGATAAACTCTCAGGAATAGATAAATAATAACAAAAAAATTGTAAAGTGGAGAAAGCGAGAGCGCGCGAATGCACTCAAGCAAACACAAACAGCACAGCACGATGCGTATTTTTTTTAAATTGACAAAATAAATCAAAAATAAATCAAAAATAAAAATAAGTGGAAAAGGCGAGAGTGCGCGAGCACACAGGAGCAAAGACAAGCAGCGCAGCTTGATGCGTAGTAAAAAAAATAATAAATAGACAACTGGTCGACCTCATTAGAAATAAAAACCCAAAAGATTAGATAGACAAACAAACAAACACATAAATGTGGAGAGAAGGGCAGTGCGCGCAGGAGCAAAGGTAAACAGCAGACAGACCTGAATCCTTATCTTTACAAGGTCGACCTCAGAACTTTGTTCAGTTTGTCTCGGTGACGGATAATGGAAGGAAGGGCAGGCAACTGGTCGACTTCATTTAAATAAACAAATAAAAAATAAGATAAACTCTCAGGAATAGATAAATAATAACAAAAAAATTGTAAAGTGGAGAAAGCGAGAGCGCGCGAATGCACTCAAGCAAACACAAACAGCACAGCACGATGCGTATTTTTTTTAAATTGACAAAATAAATCAAAAATAAATCAAAAATAAAAATAAGTGGAAAAGGCGAGAGTGCGCGAGCACACAGGAGCAAAGACAAGCAGCGCAGCTTGATGCGTAGTAAAAAAAATAATAAATAGACAACTGGTCGACCTCATTAGAAATAAAAACCCAAAAGATTAGATAGACAAACAAACAAACACATAAATGTGGAGAGAAGGGCAGTGCGCGCAGGAGCAAAGGTAAACAGCAGACAGACCTGAATCCTTATCTTTACAAGGTCGACCTCAGAACTTTGTTCAGTTTGTCTCGGTGACGGATAATGGAAGGAAGGGCAGGCAACTGGTCGACTTCATTTAAATAAACAAATAAAAAATAAGATAAACTCTCAGGAATAGATAAATAATAACAAAAAAATTGTAAAGTGGAGAAAGCGAGAGCGCGCGAATGCACTCAAGCAAACACAAACAGCACAGCACGATGCGTATTTTTTTTAAATTGACAAAATAAATCAAAAATAAATCAAAAATAAAAATAAGTGGAAAAGGCGAGAGTGCGCGAGCACACAGGAGCAAAGACAAGCAGCGCAGCTTGATGCGTAGTAAAAAAAATAATAAATAGACAACTGGTCGACCTCATTAGAAATAAAAACCCAAAAGATTAGATAGACAAACAAACAAACACATAAATGTGGAGAGAAGGGCAGTGCGCGCAGGAGCAAAGGTAAACAGCAGACAGACCTGAATCCTTATCTTTACAAGGTCGACCTCAGAACTTTGTTCAGTTTGTCTCGGTGACGGATAATGGAAGGAAGGGCAGGCAACTGGTCGACTTCATTTAAATAAACAAATAAAAAATAAGATAAACTCTCAGGAATAGATAAATAATAACAAAAAAATTGTAAAGTGGAGAAAGCGAGAGCGCGCGAATGCACTCAAGCAAACACAAACAGCACAGCACGATGCGTATTTTTTTTTAAATTGACAAAATAAATCAAAAATAAATCAAAAATAAAAGTAAGTGGAAAAGGCGAGAGTGCGCGAGCACACAGGAGCAAAGACAAGCAGCGCAGCTTGATGCGTAGTAAAAAAAATAATAAATAGACAACTGGTCGACCTCATTAGAAATAAAAACCCAAAAGATTAGATAGACAAACAAACAAACACATAAATGTGGAGAGAAGGGCAGTGCGCGCAGGAGCAAAGGTAAACAGCAGACAGACCTGAATCCTTATCTTTACAAGGTCGACCTCAGAACTTTGTTCAGTTTGTCTCGGTGACGGATAATGGAAGGAAGGGCAGGCAACTGGTCGACTTCATTTAAATAAACAAATAAAAAATAAGATAAACTCTCAGGAATAGATAAATAATAACAAAAAAATTGTAAAGTGGAGAAAGCGAGAGCGCGCGAATGCACTCAAGCAAACACAAACAGCACAGCACGATGCGTATTTTTTTTTAAATTGACAAAATAAATCAAAAATAAAAATAAGTGGAAAAGGCGAGAGTGCGCGAGCACACAGGAGCAAAGACAAGCAGCGCAGCTTGATGCGTAGTAAAAAAAATAATAAATAGACAACTGGTCGACCTCATTAGAAATAAAAACCCAAAAGATTAGATAGACAAACAAACAAACACATAAATGTGGAGAGAAGGGCAGTGCGCGCAGGAGCAAAGGTAAACAGCAGACAGACCTGAATCCTTATCTTTACAAGGTCGACCTCAGAACTTTGTTCAGTTTGTCTCGGTGACGGATAATGGAAGGAAGGGCAGGCAACTGGTCGACTTCATTTAAATAAACAAATAAAAAATAAGATAAACTCTCAGGAATAGATAAATAATAACAAAAAAATTGTAAAGTGGAGAAAGCGAGAGCGCGCGAATGCACTCAAGCAAACACAAACAGCACAGCACGATGCGTATTTTTTTTTAAATTGACAAAATAAATCAAAAATAAATCAAAAATAAAAATAAGTGGAAAAGGCGAGAGTGCGCGAGCACACAGGAGCAAAGACAAGCAGCGCAGCTTGATGCGTAGTAAAAAAAATAATAAATAGACAACTGGTCGACCTCATTAGAAATAAAAACCCAAAAGATTAGATAGACAAACAAACAAACACATAAATGTGGAGAGAAGGGCAGTGCGCGCAGGAGCAAAGGTAAACAGCAGACAGACCTGAATCCTTATCTTTACAAGGTCGACCTCAGAACTTTGTTCAGTTTGTCTCGGTGACGGATAATGGAAGGAAGGGCAGGCAACTGGTCGACTTCATTTAAATAAACAAATAAAAAATAAGATAAACTCTCAGGAATAGATAAATAATAACAAAAAAATTGTAAAGTGGAGAAAGCGAGAGCGCGCGAATGCACTCAAGCAAACACAAACAGCACAGCACGATGCGTATTTTTTTTAAATTGACAAAATAAATCAAAAATAAATCAAAAATAAAAATAAGTGGAAAAGGCGAGAGTGCGCGAGCACACAGGAGCAAAGACAAGCAGCGCAGCTTGATGCGTAGTAAAAAAAATAATAAATAGACAACTGGTCGACCTCATTAGAAATAAAAACCCAAAAGATTAGATAGACAAACAAACAAACACATAAATGTGGAGAGAAGGGCAGTGCGCGCAGGAGCAAAGGTAAACAGCAGACAGACCTGAATCCTTATCTTTACAAGGTCGACCTCAGAACTTTGTTCAGTTTGTCTCGGTGACGGATAATGGAAGGAAGGGCAGGCAACTGGTCGACTTCATTTAAATAAACAAATAAAAAATAAGATAAACTCTCAGGAATAGATAAATAATAACAAAAAAATTGTAAAGTGGAGAAAGCGAGAGCGCGCGAATGCACTCAAGCAAACACAAACAGCACAGCACGATGCGTATTTTTTTTAAATTGACAAAATAAATCAAAAATAAATCAAAAATAAAAATAAGTGGAAAAGGCGAGAGTGCGCGAGCACACAGGAGCAAAGACAAGCAGCGCAGCTTGATGCGTAGTAAAAAAAATAATAAATAGACAACTGGTCGACCTCATTAGAAATAAAAACCCAAAAGATTAGATAGACAAACAAACAAACACATAAATGTGGAGAGAAGGGCAGTGCGCGCAGGAGCAAAGGTAAACAGCAGACAGACCTGAATCCTTATCTTTACAAGGTCGACCTCAGAACTTTGTTCAGTTTGTCTCGGTGACGGATAATGGAAGGAAGGGCAGGCAACTGGTCGACTTCATTTAAATAAACAAATAAAAAATAAGATAAACTCTCAGGAATAGATAAATAATAACAAAAAAATTGTAAAGTGGAGAAAGCGAGAGCGCGCGAATGCACTCAAGCAAACACAAACAGCACAGCACGATGCGTATTTTTTTTAAATTGACAAAATAAATCAAAAATAAATCAAAAATAAAAATAAGTGGAAAAGGCGAGAGTGCGCGAGCACACAGGAGCAAAGACAAGCAGCGCAGCTTGATGCGTAGTAAAAAAAATAATAAATAGACAACTGGTCGACCTCATTAGAAATAAAAACCCAAAAGATTAGATAGACAAACAAACAAACACATAAATGTGGAGAGAAGGGCAGTGCGCGCAGGAGCAAAGGTAAACAGCAGACAGACCTGAATCCTTATCTTTACAAGGTCGACCTCAGAACTTTGTTCAGTTTGTCTCGGTGACGGATAATGGAAGGAAGGGCAGGCAACTGGTCGACTTCATTTAAATAAACAAATAAAAAATAAGATAAACTCTCAGGAATAGATAAATAATAACAAAAAAATTGTAAAGTGGAGAAAGCGAGAGCGCGCGAATGCACTCAAGCAAACACAAACAGCACAGCACGATGCGTATTTTTTTTAAATTGACAAAATAAATCAAAAATAAATCAAAAATAAAAATAAGTGGAAAAGGCGAGAGTGCGCGAGCACACAGGAGCAAAGACAAGCAGCGCAGCTTGATGCGTAGTAAAAAAAATAATAAATAGACAACTGGTCGACCTCATTAGAAATAAAAACCCAAAAGATTAGATAGACAAACAAACAAACACATAAATGTGGAGAGAAGGGCAGTGCGCGCAGGAGCAAAGGTAAACAGCAGACAGACCTGAATCCTTATCTTTACAAGGTCGACCTCAGAACTTTGTTCAGTTTGTCTCGGTGACGGATAATGGAAGGAAGGGCAGGCAACTGGTCGACTTCATTTAAATAAACAAATAAAAAATAAGATAAACTCTCAGGAATAGATAAATAATAACAAAAAAATTGTAAAGTGGAGAAAGCGAGAGCGCGCGAATGCACTCAAGCAAACACAAACAGCACAGCACGATGCGTATTTTTTTTTAAATTGACAAAATAAATCAAAAATAAAAAAATAAGTGGAAAAGGCGAGAGTGCGCGAGCACACAGGAGCAAAGACAAGCAGCGCAGCTTGATGCGTAGTAAAAAAAATAATAAATAGACAACTGGTCGACCTCATTAGAAATAAAAACCCAAAAGATTAGATAGACAAACAAACAAACACATAAATGTGGAGAGAAGGGCAGTGCGCGCAGGAGCAAAGGTAAACAGCAGACAGACCTGAATCCTTATCTTTACAAGGTCGACCTCAGAACTTTGTTCAGTTTGTCTCGGTGACGGATAATGGAAGGAAGGGCAGGCAACTGGTCGACTTCATTTAAATAAACAAATAAAAAATAAGATAAACTCTCAGGAATAGATAAATAATAACAAAAAAATTGTAAAGTGGAGAAAGCGAGAGCGCGCGAATGCACTCAAGCAAACACAAACAGCACAGCACGATGCGTATTTTTTTTTAAATTGACAAAATAAATCAAAAATAAATCAAAAATAAAAATAAGTGGAAAAGGCGAGAGTGCGCGAGCACACAGGAGCAAAGACAAGCAGCGCAGCTTGATGCGTAGTAAAAAAAATAATAAATAGACAACTGGTCGACCTCATTAGAAATAAAAACCCAAAAGATTAGATAGACAAACAAACAAACACATAAATGTGGAGAGAAGGGCAGTGCGCGCAGGAGCAAAGGTAAACAGCAGACAGACCTGAATCCTTATCTTTACAAGGTCGACCTCAGAACTTTGTTCAGTTTGTCTCGGTGACGGATAATGGAAGGAAGGGCAGGCAACTGGTCGACTTCATTTAAATAAACAAATAAAAAATAAGATAAACTCTCAGGAATAGATAAATAATAACAAAAAAATTGTAAAGTGGAGAAAGCGAGAGCGCGCGAATGCACTCAAGCAAACACAAACAGCACAGCACGATGCGTATTTTTTTTAAATTGACAAAATAAATCAAAAATAAATCAAAAATAAAAATAAGTGGAAAAGGCGAGAGTGCGCGAGCACACAGGAGCAAAGACAAGCAGCGCAGCTTGATGCGTAGTAAAAAAAATAATAAATAGACAACTGGTCGACCTCATTAGAAATAAAAACCCAAAAGATTAGATAGACAAACAAACAAACACATAAATGTGGAGAGAAGGGCAGTGCGCGCAGGAGCAAAGGTAAACAGCAGACAGACCTGAATCCTTATCTTTACAAGGTCGACCTCAGAACTTTGTTCAGTTTGTCTCGGTGACGGATAATGGAAGGAAGGGCAGGCAACTGGTCGACTTCATTTAAATAAACAAATAAAAAATAAGATAAACTCTCAGGAATAGATAAATAATAACAAAAAAATTGTAAAGTGGAGAAAGCGAGAGCGCGCGAATGCACTCAAGCAAACACAAACAGCACAGCACGATGCGTATTTTTTTTAAATTGACAAAATAAATCAAAAATAAAAATAAAAATAAGTGGAAAAGGCGAGAGTGCGCGAGCACACAGGAGCAAAGACAAGCAGCGCAGCTTGATGCGTAGTAAAAAAAATAATAAATAGACAACTGGTCGACCTCATTAGAAATAAAAACCCAAAAGATTAGATAGACAAACAAACAAACACATAAATGTGGAGAGAAGGGCAGTGCGCGCAGGAGCAAAGGTAAACAGCAGACAGACCTGAATCCTTATCTTTACAAGGTCGACCTCAGAACTTTGTTCAGTTTGTCTCGGTGACGGATAATGGAAGGAAGGGCAGGCAACTGGTCGACTTCATTTAAATAAACAAATAAAAAATAAGATAAACTCTCAGGAATAGATAAATAATAACAAAAAAATTGTAAAGTGGAGAAAGCGAGAGCGCGCGAATGCACTCAAGCAAACACAAACAGCACAGCACGATGCGTATTTTTTTTAAATTGACAAAATAAATCAAAAATAAATCAAAAATAAAAATAAGTGGAAAAGGCGAGAGTGCGCGAGCACACAGGAGCAAAGACAAGCAGCGCAGCTTGATGCGTAGTAAAAAAAATAATAAATAGACAACTGGTCGACCTCATTAGAAATAAAAACCCAAAAGATTAGATAGACAAACAAACAAACACATAAATGTGGAGAGAAGGGCAGTGCGCGCAGGAGCAAAGGTAAACAGCAGACAGACCTGAATCCTTATCTTTACAAGGTCGACCTCAGAACTTTGTTCAGTTTGTCTCGGTGACGGATAATGGAAGGAAGGGCAGGCAACTGGTCGACTTCATTTAAATAAACAAATAAAAAATAAGATAAACTCTCAGGAATAGATAAATAATAACAAAAAAATTGTAAAGTGGAGAAAGCGAGAGCGCGCGAATGCACTCAAGCAAACACAAACAGCACAGCACGATGCGTATTTTTTTTAAATTGACAAAATAAATCAAAAATAAAAAAATAAAAATAAGTGGAAAAGGCGAGAGTGCGCGAGCACACAGGAGCAAAGACAAGCAGCGCAGCTTGATGCGTAGTAAAAAAAATAATAAATAGACAACTGGTCGACCTCATTAGAAATAAAAACCCAAAAGATTAGATAGACAAACAAACAAACACATAAATGTGGAGAGAAGGGCAGTGCGCGCAGGAGCAAAGGTAAACAGCAGACAGACCTGAATCCTTATCTTTACAAGGTCGACCTCAGAACTTTGTTCAGTTTGTCTCGGTGACGGATAATGGAAGGAAGGGCAGGCAACTGGTCGACTTCATTTAAATAAACAAATAAAAAATAAGATAAACTCTCAGGAATAGATAAATAATAACAAAAAAATTGTAAAGTGGAGAAAGCGAGAGCGCGCGAATGCACTCAAGCAAACACAAACAGCACAGCACGATGCGTATTTTTTTTTAAATTGACAAAATAAATCAAAAATAAATCAAAAATAAAAATAAGTGGAAAAGGCGAGAGTGCGCGAGCACACAGGAGCAAAGACAAGCAGCGCAGCTTGATGCGTAGTAAAAAAAATAATAAATAGACAACTGGTCGACCTCATTAGAAATAAAAACCCAAAAGATTAGATAGACAAACAAACAAACACATAAATGTGGAGAGAAGGGCAGTGCGCGCAGGAGCAAAGGTAAACAGCAGACAGACCTGAATCCTTATCTTTACAAGGTCGACCTCAGAACTTTGTTCAGTTTGTCTCGGTGACGGATAATGGAAGGAAGGGCAGGCAACTGGTCGACTTCATTTAAATAAACAAATAAAAAATAAGATAAACTCTCAGGAATAGATAAATAATAACAAAAAAATTGTAAAGTGGAGAAAGCGAGAGCGCGCGAATGCACTCAAGCAAACACAAACAGCACAGCACGATGCGTATTTTTTTTTAAATTGACAAAATAAATCAAAAATAAAAATAAGTGGAAAAGGCGAGAGTGCGCGAGCACACAGGAGCAAAGACAAGCAGCGCAGCTTGATGCGTAGTAAAAAAAATAATAAATAGACAACTGGTCGACCTCATTAGAAATAAAAACCCAAAAGATTAGATAGACAAACAAACAAACACATAAATGTGGAGAGAAGGGCAGTGCGCGCAGGAGCAAAGGTAAACAGCAGACAGACCTGAATCCTTATCTTTACAAGGTCGACCTCAGAACTTTGTTCAGTTTGTCTCGGTGACGGATAATGGAAGGAAGGGCAGGCAACTGGTCGACTTCATTTAAATAAACAAATAAAAAATAAGATAAACTCTCAGGAATAGATAAATAATAACAAAAAAATTGTAAAGTGGAGAAAGCGAGAGCGCGCGAATGCACTCAAGCAAACACAAACAGCACAGCACGATGCGTATTTTTTTTTAAATTGACAAAATAAATCAAAAATAAAAATAAGTGGAAAAGGCGAGAGTGCGCGAGCACACAGGAGCAAAGACAAGCAGCGCAGCTTGATGCGTAGTAAAAAAAATAATAAATAGACAACTGGTCGACCTCATTAGAAATAAAAACCCAAAAGATTAGATAGACAAACAAACAAACACATAAATGTGGAGAGAAGGGCAGTGCGCGCAGGAGCAAAGGTAAACAGCAGACAGACCTGAATCCTTATCTTTACAAGGTCGACCTCAGAACTTTGTTCAGTTTGTCTCGGTGACGGATAATGGAAGGAAGGGCAGGCAACTGGTCGACTTCATTTAAATAAACAAATAAAAAATAAGATAAACTCTCAGGAATAGATAAATAATAACAAAAAAATTGTAAAGTGGAGAAAGCGAGAGCGCGCGAATGCACTCAAGCAAACACAAACAGCACAGCACGATGCGTATTTTTTTTAAATTGACAAAATAAATCAAAAATAAATCAAAAATAAAAATAAGTGGAAAAGGCGAGAGTGCGCGAGCACACAGGAGCAAAGACAAGCAGCGCAGCTTGATGCGTAGTAAAAAAAATAATAAATAGACAACTGGTCGACCTCATTAGAAATAAAAACCCAAAAGATTAGATAGACAAACAAACAAACACATAAATGTGGAGAGAAGGGCAGTGCGCGCAGGAGCAAAGGTAAACAGCAGACAGACCTGAATCCTTATCTTTACAAGGTCGACCTCAGAACTTTGTTCAGTTTGTCTCGGTGACGGATAATGGAAGGAAGGGCAGGCAACTGGTCGACTTCATTTAAATAAACAAATAAAAAATAAGATAAACTCTCAGGAATAGATAAATAATAACAAAAAAATTGTAAAGTGGAGAAAGCGAGAGCGCGCGAATGCACTCAAGCAAACACAAACAGCACAGCACGATGCGTATTTTTTTTAAATTGACAAAATAAATCAAAAATAAATCAAAAATAAAAATAAGTGGAAAAGGCGAGAGTGCGCGAGCACACAGGAGCAAAGACAAGCAGCGCAGCTTGATGCGTAGTAAAAAAAATAATAAATAGACAACTGGTCGACCTCATTAGAAATAAAAACCCAAAAGATTAGATAGACAAACAAACAAACACATAAATGTGGAGAGAAGGGCAGTGCGCGCAGGAGCAAAGGTAAACAGCAGACAGACCTGAATCCTTATCTTTACAAGGTCGACCTCAGAACTTTGTTCAGTTTGTCTCGGTGACGGATAATGGAAGGAAGGGCAGGCAACTGGTCGACTTCATTTAAATAAACAAATAAAAAATAAGATAAACTCTCAGGAATAGATAAATAATAACAAAAAAATTGTAAAGTGGAGAAAGCGAGAGCGCGCGAATGCACTCAAGCAAACACAAACAGCACAGCACGATGCGTATTTTTTTTAAATTGACAAAATAAATCAAAAATTAAATCAAAAATAAAAATAAGTGGAAAAGGCGAGAGTGCGCGAGCACACAGGAGCAAAGACAAGCAGCGCAGCTTGATGCGTAGTAAAAAAAATAATAAATAGACAACTGGTCGACCTCATTAGAAATAAAAACCCAAAAGATTAGATAGACAAACAAACAAACACATAAATGTGGAGAGAAGGGCAGTGCGCGCAGGAGCAAAGGTAAACAGCAGACAGACCTGAATCCTTATCTTTACAAGGTCGACCTCAGAACTTTGTTCAGTTTGTCTCGGTGACGGATAATGGAAGGAAGGGCAGGCAACTGGTCGACTTCATTTAAATAAACAAATAAAAAATAAGATAAACTCTCAGGAATAGATAAATAATAACAAAAAAATTGTAAAGTGGAGAAAGCGAGAGCGCGCGAATGCACTCAAGCAAACACAAACAGCACAGCACGATGCGTATTTTTTTTAAATTGACAAAATAAATCAAAAATAAATCAAAAATAAAAATAAGTGGAAAAGGCGAGAGTGCGCGAGCACACAGGAGCAAAGACAAGCAGCGCAGCTTGATGCGTAGTAAAAAAAATAATAAATAGACAACTGGTCGACCTCATTAGAAATAAAAACCCAAAAGATTAGATAGACAAACAAACAAACACATAAATGTGGAGAGAAGGGCAGTGCGCGCAGGAGCAAAGGTAAACAGCAGACAGACCTGAATCCTTATCTTTACAAGGTCGACCTCAGAACTTTGTTCAGTTTGTCTCGGTGACGGATAATGGAAGGAAGGGCAGGCAACTGGTCGACTTCATTTAAATAAACAAATAAAAAATAAGATAAACTCTCAGGAATAGATAAATAATAACAAAAAAATTGTAAAGTGGAGAAAGCGAGAGCGCGCGAATGCACTCAAGCAAACACAAACAGCACAGCACGATGCGTATTTTTTTTTAAATTGACAAAATAAATCAAAAATAAATCAAAAATAAAAATAAGTGGAAAAGGCGAGAGTGCGCGAGCACACAGGAGCAAAGACAAGCAGCGCAGCTTGATGCGTAGTAAAAAAAATAATAAATAGACAACTGGTCGACCTCATTAGAAATAAAAACCCAAAAGATTAGATAGACAAACAAACAAACACATAAATGTGGAGAGAAGGGCAGTGCGCGCAGGAGCAAAGGTAAACAGCAGACAGACCTGAATCCTTATCTTTACAAGGTCGACCTCAGAACTTTGTTCAGTTTGTCTCGGTGACGGATAATGGAAGGAAGGGCAGGCAACTGGTCGACTTCATTTAAATAAACAAATAAAAAATAAGATAAACTCTCAGGAATAGATAAATAATAACAAAAAAATTGTAAAGTGGAGAAAGCGAGAGCGCGCGAATGCACTCAAGCAAACACAAACAGCACAGCACGATGCGTATTTTTTTTTAAATTGACAAAATAAATCAAAAAAATCAAAAATAAAAATAAGTGGAAAAGGCGAGAGTGCGCGAGCACACAGGAGCAAAGACAAGCAGCGCAGCTTGATGCGTAGTAAAAAAAATAATAAATAGACAACTGGTCGACCTCATTAGAAATAAAAACCCAAAAGATTAGATAGACAAACAAACAAACACATAAATGTGGAGAGAAGGGCAGTGCGCGCAGGAGCAAAGGTAAACAGCAGACAGACCTGAATCCTTATCTTTACAAGGTCGACCTCAGAACTTTGTTCAGTTTGTCTCGGTGACGGATAATGGAAGGAAGGGCAGGCAACTGGTCGACTTCATTTAAATAAACAAATAAAAAATAAGATAAACTCTCAGGAATAGATAAATAATAACAAAAAAATTGTAAAGTGGAGAAAGCGAGAGCGCGCGAATGCACTCAAGCAAACACAAACAGCACAGCACGATGCGTATTTTTTTTTAAATTGACAAAATAAATCAAAAATAAATCAAAAATAAGTGGAAAAGGCGAGAGTGCGCGAGCACACAGGAGCAAAGACAAGCAGCGCAGCTTGATGCGTAGTAAAAAAAATAATAAATAGACAACTGGTCGACCTCATTAGAAATAAAAACCCAAAAGATTAGATAGACAAACAAACAAACACATAAATGTGGAGAGAAGGGCAGTGCGCGCAGGAGCAAAGGTAAACAGCAGACAGACCTGAATCCTTATCTTTACAAGGTCGACCTCAGAACTTTGTTCAGTTTGTCTCGGTGACGGATAATGGAAGGAAGGGCAGGCAACTGGTCGACTTC
>NW_025957725.1:0-97854 GCF_023159225.1 Perognathus longimembris pacificus
TGTCTTTGCTCCTGTGTGCTCGCGCACTCTCGCCTTTTCCACTTATTTTTATTTTTGATTTATTTTGTCAATTTTTTAAAAAAAATACGCATCGTGCTGTGCTGTTTGTGTTTGCTTGAGTGCATTCGCGCGCTCTCGCTTTCTCCACTTTACAATTTTTTGTTATTATTTATCTATTCCTGAGAGTTTATCTTATTTTTTATTTGTTTATTTAAATGAAGTCGACCAGTTGCCTGCCCTTCCTTCCATTATCCGTCACCGAGACAAACTGAACAAAGTTCTGAGGTCGACCTTGTAAAGATAAGGATTCAGGTCTGTCTGCTGTTTACCTTTGCTCCTGCGCGCACTGCCCTTCTCTCCAAATTTATGTGTTTGTTTGTTTGTCTATCAAATCTTTTGGGTTTTTATTTCTAATGAGGTCGACCAGTTGTCTATTTATTATTTTTTTTACTACGCATCAAGCTGCGCTGCTTGTCTTTGCTCCTGTGTGCTCGCGCACTCTCGCCTTTTCCACTTATTTTTATTTTTGATTTATTTTTATTTATTTTGTCAATTTAAAAAAAATACGCATCGTGCTGTGCTGTTTGTGTTTGCTTGAGTGCATTCGCGCGCTCTCGCTTTCTCCACTTTACAATTTTTTTGTTATTATTTATCTATTCCTGAGAGTTTATCTTATTTTTATTTGTTTATTTAAATGAAGTCGACCAGTTGCCTGCCCTTCCTTCCATTATCCGTCACCGAGACAAACTGAACAAAGTTCTGAGGTCGACCTTGTAAAGATAAGGATTCAGGTCTGTCTGCTGTTTACCTTTGCTCCTGCGCGCACTGCCCTTCTCTCCACATTTATGTGTTTGTTTGTTTGTCTATCTAATCTTTTGGGTTTTTATTTCTAATGAGGTCGACCAGTTGTCTATTTATTATTTTTTTTACTACGCATCAAGCTGTGCTGCTTGTCTTTGCTCCTGTGTGCTCGCGCACTCTCGCCTTTTCCACTTATTTTTATTTTTGATTTATTTTTGATTTATTTTGTCAATTTAAAAAAAATACGCATCGTGCTGTGCTGTTTGTGTTTGCTTGAGTGCATTCGCGCGCTCTCGCTTTCTCCACTTTACAAATTTTGTTATTATTTATCTATTCCTGAGAGTTTATCTTATTTTTTATTTGTTTATTTAAATGAAGTCGACCAGTTGCCTGCCCTTCCTTCCATTATCCGTCACCGAGACAAACTGAACAAAGTTCAGATCGACCTTGTAAAGATAAGGATTCAGGTCTGTCTGCTGTTTACCTTTGCTCCTGCGCGCACTGCCCTTCTCTCCACATTTATGTGTTTGTTTGTTTGTCTATCTAATCTTTTGGGTTTTTATTTCTAATGAGGTCGACCAGTTGTCTATTTATTATTTTTTTTACTACGCATCAAGCTGCGCTGCTTGTCTTTGCTCCTGTGTGCTCGCGCACTCTCGCCTTTTCCACTTATTTTTATTTTTGATTTATTTTTGTTTTATTTTGTCAATTTTTTAAAAAAAATACGCATCGTGCTGTGCTGTTTGTGTTTGCTTGAGTGCATTCGCGCGCTCTCGCTTTCTCCACTTTACAATTTTTTTGTTATTATTTATCTATTCCTGAGAGTTTATCTTATTTTTTATTTGTTTATTTAAATGAAGTCGACCAGTTGCCTGCCCTTCCTTCCATTATCCGTCACCGAGACAAACTGAACAAAGTTCTGAGGTCGACCTTGTAAAGATAAGGATTCAGGTCTGTCTGCTGTTTACCTTTGCTCCTGTGCGCACTGCCCTTCTCTCCACATTTATGTGTTTGTTTGTTTGTCTATCTAATCTTTTGGGTTTTTATTTCTAATGAGGTCGACCAGTTGTCTATTTATTATTTTTTTTACTACGCATCAAGCTGCGCTGCTTGTCTTTGCTCCTGTGTGCTCGCGCACTCTCGCCTTTTCCACTTATTTTTATTTTTGATTTATTTTGTCAATTTAAAAAAAATACGCATCGTGCTGTGCTGTTTGTGTTTGCTTGAGTGCATTCGCGCGCTCTCGCTTTCTCCACTTTACAATTTTTTTGTTATTATTTATCTATTCCTGAGAGTTTATCTTATTTTTTATTTGTTTATTTAAATGAAGTCGACCAGTTGCCTGCCCTTCCTTCCATTATCCGTCACCGAGACAAACTGAACAAAGTTCTGAGGTCGACCTTGTAAAGATAAGGATTCAGGTCTGTCTGCTGTTTACCTTTGCTCCTGCGCGCACTGCCCTTCTCTCCACATTTATGTGTTTGTTTGTTTGTCTATCTAATCTTTTGGGTTTTTATTTCTAATGAGGTCGACCAGTTGTCTATTTATTATTTTTTTTACTACGCATCAAGCTGCGCTGCTTGTCTTTGCTCCTGTGTGCTCGCGCACTCTCGCCTTTTCCACTTATTTTTATTTTTGATTTATTTTTTATTTATTTTGTCAATTTAAAAAAAAATACGCATCGTGCTGTGCTGTTTGTGTTTGCTTGAGTGCATTCGCGCGCTCTCGCTTTCTCCACTTTACAATTTTTTTGTTATTATTTATCTATTCCTGAGAGTTTATCTTATTTTTTATTTGTTTATTTAAATGAAGTCGACCAGTTGCCTGCCCTTCCTTCCATTATCCGTCACCGAGACAAACTGAACAAAGTTCTGAGGTCGACCTTGTAAAGATAAGGATTCAGGTCTGTCTGCTGTTTACCTTTGCTCCTGCGCGCACTGCCCTTCTCTCCACATTTATGTGTTTGTTTGTTTGTCTATCTAATCTTTTGGGTTTTTATTTCTAATGAGGTCGACCAGTTGTCTATTTATTATTTTTTTACTACGCATCAAGCTGCGCTGCTTGTCTTTGCTCCTGTGTGCTCGCGCACTCTCGCCTTTTCCACTTATTTTTATTTTTGATTTATTTTTGATTTATTTTGTCAATTTTTAAAAAAAATACGCATCGTGCTGTGCTGTTTGTGTTTGCTTGAGTGCATTCGCGCGCTCTCGCTTTCTCCACTTTACAATTTTTTGTTATTATTTATCTATTCCTGAGAGTTTATCTTATTTTTTATTTGTTTATTTAAATGAAGTCGACCAGTTGCCTGCCCTTCCTTCCATTATCCGTCACCGAGACAAACTGAACAAAGTTCTGAGGTCGACCTTGTAAAGATAAGGATTCAGGTCTGTCTGCTGTTTACCTTTGCTCCTGCGCGCACTGCCCTTCTCTCCACATTTATGTGTTTGTTTGTTTGTCTATCTAATCTTTTGGGTTTTTATTTCTAATGAGGTCGACCAGTTGTCTATTTATTATTTTTTTTACTACGCATCAAGCTGCGCTGCTTGTCTTTGCTCCTGTGTGCTCGCGCACTCTCGCCTTTTCCACTTATTTTTATTTTTGATTTATTTTTGATTTATTTTGTCAATTTTTTAAAAAAATACGCATCGTGCTGTGCTGTTTGTGTTTGCTTGAGTGCATTCGCGCGCTCTCGCTTTCTCCACTTTACAATTTTTTTGTTATTATTTATCTATTCCTGAGAGTTTATCTTATTTTTATTTGTTTATTTAAATGAAGTCGACCAGTTGCCTGCCCTTCCTTCATTATCCGTCACCGAGACAAACTGAACAAAGTTCTGAGGTCGACCTTGTAAAGATAAGGATTCAGGTCTGTCTGCTGTTTACCTTTGCTCCTGCGCGCACTGCCCTTCTCTCCACATTTATGTGTTTGTTTGTTTGTCTATCTAATCTTTTGGGTTTTTATTTCTAATGAGGTCGACCAGTTGTCTATTTATTATTTTTTTTACTACGCATCAAGCTGCGCTGCTTGTCTTTGCTCCTGTGTGCTCGCGCACTCTCGCCTTTTCCACTTATTTTTATTTTTGATTTATTTTGTCAATTTAAAAAAAATACGCATCGTGCTGTGCTGTTTGTGTTTGCTTGAGTGCATTCGCGCGCTCTCGCTTTCTCCACTTTAAAATTTTTTTGTTATTATTTATCTATTCCTGAGAGTTTATCTTATTTTTTATTTGTTTATTTAAATGAAGTCGACCAGTTGCCTGCCCTTCCTTCCATTATCCGTCACCGAGACAAACTGAACAAAGTTCTGAGGTCGACCTTGTAAAGATAAGGATTCAGGTCTGTCTGCTGTTTACCTTTGCTCCTGCCGCACTGCCCTTCTTTCCACATTTATGTGTTTGTTTGTTTGTCTATCAAATCTTTTGGGTTTTTCTTTCTAATGAGGTCGACCAGTTGTCTATTTATTATTTTTTTTACTACGCATCAAGCTGCGCTGCTTGTCTTTGCTCCTGTGTGCTCGCGCACTCTCGCCTTTTCCACTTATTTTTATTTTTGATTTATTTTTTATTTATTTTGTCAATTAAAAAAAAATACGCATCGTGCTGTGCTGTTTGTGTTTGCTTGAGTGCATTCGCGCGCTCTCGCTTTCTCCACTTTACAATTTTTTTGTTATTATTTATCTATTCCTGAGAGTTTATCTTATTTTTTATTTGTTTATTTAAATGAAGTCGACCAGTTGCCTGCCCTTCCTTCCATTATCCGTCACCGAGACAAACTGAACAAAGTTCTGAGGTCGACCTTGTAAAGATAAGGATTCAGGTCTGTCTGCTGTTTACCTTTGCTCCTGCGCGCACTGCCCTTCTCTCCACATTTATGTGTTTGTTTGTTTGTCTATCAAATCTTTTGGGTTTTTCTTTCTAATGAGGTCGACCAGTTGTCTATTTATTATTTTTTTTACTACGCATCAAGCTGCGCTGCTTGTCTTTGCTCCTGTGTGCTCGCGCACTCTCGCCTTTTCCACTTATTTTTATTTTTGATTTATTTTTTATTTATTTTGTCAATTAAAAAAAATACGCATCGTGCTGTGCTGTTTGTGTTTGCTTGAGTGCATTCGCGCGCTCTCGCTTTCTCCACTTTACAATTTTTTTGTTATTATTTGTCTATTCCTGAGAGTTTATCTTATATTTTATTTGTTTATTTAAATGAAGTCGACCAGTTGCCTGCCCTTCCTTCCATTATCCGTCACCGAGACGAACTGAACAAAGTTCTGAGGTCGACCTTGTAAAGATAAGGATTCAGGTCTGTCTGCTGTTTACCTTTGCTCCTGCGCGCACTGCCCTTCTCTCCACATTTATGTGTTTGTTTGTTTGTCTATCTAATCTTTTGGGTTTTTATTTCTAATGAGGTCGACCAGTTGTCTATTTATTATTTTTTTTACTACGCATCAAGCTGTGCTGCTTGTCTTTGCTCCTGTGTGCTCGCGCACTCTCGCCTTTTCCACTTATTTTTATTTTTGATTTATTTTGTCAATTTTTAAAAAAATACGCATCGTGCTGTGCTGTTTGTGTTTGCTTGAGTGCATTCGCGCGCTCTCGCTTTCTCCACTTTACAAATTTTGTTATTATTTATCTATTCCTGAGAGTTTATCTTATTTTTTATTTGTTTATTTAAATGAAGTCGACCAGTTGCCTGCCCTTCCTTCCATTATCCGTCACCGAGACAAACTGAACAAAGTTCTGAGGTCGACCTTGTAAAGATAAGGATTCAGGTCTGTCTGCTGTTTACCTTTGCTCCTGCGCGCACTGCCCTTCTCTCCACATTTATGTGTTTGTTTGTTTGTCTATCTAATCTTTTGGGTTTTTATTTCTAATGAGGTCGACCAGTTGTCTATTTATTATTTTTTTTACTACGCATCAAGCTGCGCTGCTTGTCTTTGCTCCTGTGTGCTCGCGCACTCTCGCCTTTTCCACTTATTTTTATTTTTGATTTATTTTTGATTTATTTTGTCAATTTTTAAAAAATACGCATCGTGCTGTGCTGTTTGTGTTTGCTTGAGTGCATTCGCGCGCTCTCGCTTTCTCCACTTTACAATTTTTTTGTTATTATTTATCTATTCCTGAGAGTTTATCTTATTTTTTATTTGTTTATTTAAATGAAGTCGACCAGTTGCCTGCCCTTCCTTCCATTATCCGTCACCGAGACAAACTGAACAAAGTTCTGAGGTCGACCTTGTAAAGATAAGGATTCAGGTCTGTCTGCTGTTTACCTTTGCTCCTGCCGCACTGCCCTTCTCTCCACATTTATGTGTTTGTTTGTTTGTCTATCTAATCTTTTGGGTTTTTATTTCTAATGAGGTCGACCAGTTGTCTATTTATTATTTTTTTTACTACGCATCAAGCTGCGCTGCTTGTCTTTGCTCCTGTGTGCTCGCGCACTCTCGCCTTTTCCACTTATTTTTATTTTTGATTTATTTTTGATTTATTTTGTCAATTTAAAAAAAAATACGCATCGTGCTGTGCTGTTTGTGTTTGCTTGAGTGCATTCGCGCGCTCTCGCTTTCTCCACTTTACAATTTTTTTGTTATTATTTATCTATTCCTGAGAGTTTATCTTATTTTTTATTTGTTTATTTAAATGAAGTCGACCAGTTGCCTGCCCTTCCTTCCATTATCCGTCACCGAGACAAACTGAACAAAGTTCTGAGGTCGACCTTGTAAAGATAAGGATTCAGGTCTGTCTGCTGTTTACCTTTGCTCCTGCGCGCACTGCCCTTCTCTCCACATTTATGTGTTTGTTTGTTTGTCTATCTAATCTTTTGGGTTTTTATTTCTAATGAGGTCGACCAGTTGTCTATTTATTATTTTTTTTACTACGCATCAAGCTGCGCTGCTTGTCTTTGCTCCTGTGTGCTCGCGCACTCTCGCCTTTTCCACTTATTTTTATTTTTGATTTATTTTTGATTTATTTTGTCAATTTTAAAAAAAATACGCATCGTGCTGTGCTGTTTGTGTTTGCTTGAGTGCATTCGCGCGCTCTCGCTTTCTCCACTTTACAATTTTTTTGTTATTATTTATCTATTCCTGAGAGTTTATCTTATTTTTTATTTGTTTATTTAAATGAAGTCGACCAGTTGCCTGCCCTTCCTTCCATTATCCGTCACCGAGACAAACTGAACAAAGTTCTGAGGTCGACCTTGTAAAGATAAGGATTCAGGTCTGTCTGCTGTTTACCTTTGCTCCTGCGCGCACTGCCCTTCTCTCCACATTTATGTGTTTGTTTGTTTGTCTATCTAATCTTTTGGGTTTTTATTTCTAATGAGGTCGACCAGTTGTCTATTTATTATTTTTTTTACTACGCATCAAGCTGCGCTGCTTGTCTTTGCTCCTGTGTGCTCGCGCACTCTCGCCTTTTCCACTTATTTTTATTTTTGATTTATTTTTCATTTATTTTGTCAATTTTAAAAAAATACGCATCGTGCTGTGCTGTTTGTGTTTGCTTGAGTGCATTCGCGCGCTCTCGCTTTCTCCACTTTACAATTTTTTGTTATTATTTATCTATTCCTGAGAGTTTATCTTATTTTTTATTTGTTTATTTAAATGAAGTCGACCAGTTGCCTGCCCTTCCTTCCATTATCCGTCACCGAGACAAACTGAACAAAGTTCTGAGGTCGACCTTGTAAAGATAAGGATTCAGGTCTGTCTGCTGTTTACCTTTGCTCCTGCGCGCACTGCCCTTCTCTCCACATTTATGTGTTTGTTTGTTTGTCTATCTAATCTTTTGGGTTTTTATTTCTAATGAGGTCGACCAGTTGTCTATTTATTATTTTTTTTACTACGCATCAAGCTGCGCTGCTTGTCTTTGCTCCTGTGTGCTCGCGCACTCTCGCCTTTTCCACTTATTTTTATTTTTGATTTATTTTTATTTATTTTGTCAATTAAAAAAATACGCATCGTGCTGTGCTGTTTGTGTTTGCTTGAGTGCATTCGCGCGCTCTCGCTTTCTCCACTTTACAATTTTTTTGTTATTATTTATCTATTCCTGAGAGTTTATCTTATTTTTTATTTGTTTATTTAAATGAAGTCGACCAGTTGCCTGCCCTTCCTTCCATTATCCGTCACCGACACAACTGAACAAAGTTCTGAGGTCGACCTTGTAAAGATAAGGATTCAGGTCTGTCTGCTGTTTACCTTTGCTCCTGCGCGCACTGCCCTTCTCTCCACATTTATGTGTTTGTTTGTTTGTCTATCTAATCTTTTGGGTTTTTATTTCTAATGAGGTCGACCAGTTGTCTATTTATTATTTTTTTTACTACGCATCAAGCTGCGCTGCTTGTCTTTGCTCCTGTGTGCTCGCGCACTCTCGCCTTTTCCACTTATTTTTATTTTTGATTTATTTTTTATTTATTTTGTCAATTTTTTAAAAAAATACGCATCGTGCTGTGCTGTTTGTGTTTGCTTGAGTGCATTCGCGCGCTCTCGCTTTCTCCACTTTACAATTTTTTTGTTATTATTTATCTATTCCTGAGAGTTTATCTTATTTTTTATTTGTTTATTTAAATGAAGTCGACCAGTTGCCTGCCCTTCCTTCCATTATCCGTCACCGAGACAAACTGAACAAAGTTCTGAGGTCGACCTTGTAAAGATAAGGATTCAGGTCTGTCTGCTGTTTACCTTTGCTCCTGCGCGCACTGCCCTTCTCTCCACATTTATGTGTTTGTTTGTTTGTCTATCTAATCTTTTGGGTTTTTATTTCTAATGAGGTCGACCAGTTGTCTATTTATTATTTTTTTTACTACGCATCAAGCTGCGCTGCTTGTCTTTGCTCCTGTGTGCTCGCGCACTCTCGCCTTTTCCACTTATTTTTATTTTTGATTTATTTTGTCAATTTTTAAAAAAAAATACGCATCGTGCTGTGCTGTTTGTGTTTGCTTGAGTGCATTCGCGCGCTCTCGCTTTCTCCACTTTACAATTTTTTGTTATTATTTATCTATTCCTGAGAGTTTATCTTATTTTTTATTTGTTTATTTAAATGAAGTCGACCAGTTGCCTGCCCTTCCTTCCATTATCCGTCACCGAGACAAACTGAACAAAGTTCTGAGGTCGACCTTGTAAAGATAAGGATTCAGGTCTGTCTGCTGTTTACCTTTGCTCCTGCCCGCACTGCCCTTCTTTCCACATTTATGTGTTTGTTTGTTTGTCTATCAAATCTTTTGGGTTTTTATTTCTAATGAGGTCGACCAGTTGTCTATTTATTATTTTTTTTACTACGCATCAAGCTGCGCTGCTTGTCTTTGCTCCTGTGTGCTCGCGCACTCTCGCCTTTTCCACTTATTTTTATTTTTGATTTATTTTTTATTTATTTTGTCAATTTAAAAAAAAATACGCATCGTGCTGTGCTGTTTGTGTTTGCTTGAGTGCATTCGCGCGCTCTCGCTTTCTCCACTTTACAATTTTTTTGTTATTATTTGTCTATTCCTGAGAGTTTATCTTATATTTTATTTGTTTATTTAAATGAAGTCGACCAGTTGCCTGCCCTTCCTTCCATTATCCGTCACCGAGACAAACTGAACAAAGTTCTGAGGTCGACCTTGTAAAGATAAGGATTCAGGTCTGTCTGCTGTTTACCTTTGCTCCTGCGCGCACTGCCCTTCTCTCCACATTTATGTGTTTGTTTGTTTGTCTATCTAATCTTTTGGGTTTTTATTTCTAATGAGGTCGACCAGTTGTCTATTTATTATTTTTTTTACTAAAAATCAAGCTGTGCTGCTTGTCTTTGCTCCTGTGTGCTCGCGCACTCTCGCCTTTTCCACTTATTTTTATTTTTGATTTATTTTTGATTTATTTTGTCAATTTTAAAAAAAACGCATCGTGCTGTGCTGTTTGTGTTTGCTTGAGTGCATTCGCGCGCTCTCGCTTTCTCCACTTTACAAATTTTGTTATTATTTATCTATTCCTGAGAGTTTATCTTATTTTTTATTTGTTTATTTAAATGAAGTCGACCAGTTGCCTGCCCTTCCTTCCATTATCCGTCACCGAGACAAACTGAACAAAGTTCAGAGGTCGACCTTGTAAAGATAAGGATTCAGGTCTGTCTGCTGTTTACCTTTGCTCCTGCGCGCACTGCCCTTCTCTCCACATTTATGTGTTTGTTTGTTTGTCTATCTAATCTTTTGGGTTTTTATTTCTAATGAGGTCGACCAGTTGTCTATTTATTATTTTTTTTACTACGCATCAAGCTGCGCTGCTTGTCTTTGCTCCTGTGTGCTCGCGCACTCTCGCCTTTTCCACTTATTTTTATTTTTGATTTATTTTGTCAATTTAAAAAAAAATACGCATCGTGCTGTGCTGTTTGTGTTTGCTTGAGTGCATTCGCGCGCTCTCGCTTTCTCCACTTTACAATATTTTTGTTATTATTTATCTATTCCTGAGGGTTTATCTTATTTTTTATTTGTTTATTTAAATGAAGTCGACCAGTTGCCTGCCCTTCCTTCCATTATCCGTCACCGAGACAAACTGAACAAAGTTCTGAGGTCGACCTTGTAAAGATAAGGATTCAGGTCTGTCTGCTGTTTACCTTTGCTCCTGCGCGCACTGCCCTTCTCTCCACATTTATGTGTTTGTTTGTTTGTCTATCAAATCTTTTGGGTTTTTCTTTCTAATGAGGTCGACCAGTTGTCTATTTATTATTTTTTTTACTACGCATCAAGCTGCGCTGCTTGTCTTTGCTCCTGTGTGCTCGCGCACTCTCGCCTTTTCCACTTATTTTTATTTTTGATTTATTTTGTCAATTTAAAAAAAAATACGCATCGTGCTGTGCTGTTTGTGTTTGCTTGAGTGCATTCGCGCGCTCTCGCTTTCTCCACTTTACAATTTTTTTGTTATTATTTATCTATTCCTGAGAGTTTATCTTATTTTTTATTTGTTTATTTAAATGAAGTCGACCAGTTGCCTGCCCTTCCTTCCATTATCCGTCACCGAGACGAACTGAACAAAGTTCTGAGGTCGACCTTGTAAAGATAAGGATTCAGGTCTGTCTGCTGTTTACCTTTGCTCCTGCGCGCACTGCCCTTCTCTCCACATTTATGTGTTTGTTTGTTTGTCTATCTAATCTTTTGGGTTTTTATTTCTAATGAGGTCGACCAGTTGTCTATTTATTATTTTTTTTACTACGCATCAAGCTGCGCTGCTTGTCTTTGCTCCTGTGTGCTCGCGCACTCTCGCCTTTTCCACTTATTTTTATTTTTGATTTATTTTTTATTTATTTTGTCAATTTTAAAAAAAATACGCATCGTGCTGTGCTGTTTGTGTTTGCTTGAGTGCATTCGCGCGCTCTCGCTTTCTCCACTTTACAATTTTTTTGTTATTATTTATCTATTCCTGAGAGTTTATCTTATTTTTTATTTGTTTATTTAAATGAAGTCGACCAGTTGCCTGCCCTTCCTTCCATTATCCGTCACCGAGACAAACTGAACAAAGTTCTGAGGTCGACCTTGTAAAGATAAGGATTCAGGTCTGTCTGCTGTTTACCTTTGCTCCTGCGCGCACTGCCCTTCTCTCCACATTTATGTGTTTGTTTGTTTGTCTATCTAATCTTTTGGGTTTTTATTTCTAATGAGGTCGACCAGTTGTCTATTTATTATTTTTTTTACTACGCATCAAGCTGCGCTGCTTGTCTTTGCTCCTGTGTGCTCGCGCACTCTCGCCTTTTCCACTTATTTTTATTTTTGATTTATTTTTATTTATTTTGTCAATTTTAAAAAAATACGCATCGTGCTGTGCTGTTTGTGTTTGCTTGAGTGCATTCGCGCGCTCTCGCTTTCTCCACTTTACAAATTTTGTTATTATTTATCTATTCCTGAGAGTTTATCTTATTTTTTATTTGTTTATTTACATGAAGTCGACCAGTTGCCTGCCCTTCCTTCCATTATCCGTCACCGAGACAAACTGAACAAAGTTCTGAGGTCGACCTTGTAAAGATAAGGATTCAGGTCTGTCTGCTGTTTACCTTTGCTCCTGGCGCACTGCCCTTCTCTCCACATTTATGTGTTTGTTTGTTTGTCTATCTAATCTTTTGGGTTTTTATTTCTAATGAGGTCGACCAGTTGTCTATTTATTATTTTTTTTACTACGCATCAAGCTGCGCTGCTTGTCTTTGCTCCTGTGTGCTCGCGCACTCTCGCCTTTTCCACTTATTTTTATTTTTGATTTATTTTGTCAATTTTTTAAAAAATACGCATCGTGCTGTGCTGTTTGTGTTTGCTTGAGTGCATTCGCGCGCTCTCGCTTTCTCCACTTTACAATTTTTTTGTTATTATTTATCTATTCCTGAGAGTTTATCTTATTTTTTATTTGTTTATTTAAATGAAGTCGACCAGTTGCCTGCCCTTCCTTCATTATCCGTCACCGAGACAAACTGAACAAAGTTCTGAGGTCGACCTTGTAAAGATAAGGATTCAGGTCTGTCTGCTGTTTACCTTTGCTCCTGCGCACTGCCCTTCTCTCCACATTTATGTGTTTGTTTGTTTGTCTATCTAATCTTTTGGGTTTTTATTTCTAATGAGGTCGACCAGTTGTCTATTTATTATTTTTTTTACTACGCATCAAGCTGCGCTGCTTGTCTTTGCTCCTGTGTGCTCGCGCACTCTCGCCTTTTCCACTTATTTTTATTTTTGATTTATTTTTGATTTATTTTGTCAATTTAAAAAAATACGCATCGTGCTGTGCTGTTTGTGTTTGCTTGAGTGCATTCGCGCGCTCTCGCTTTCTCCACTTTACAATTTTTTTGTTATTATTTATCTATTCCTGAGAGTTTATCTTATTTTTTATTTGTTTATTTAAATGAAGTCGACCAGTTGCCTGCCCTTCCTTCCATTATCCGTCACCGAGACAAACTGAACAAAGTTCTGAGGTCGACCTTGTAAAGATAAGGATTCAGGTCTGTCTGCTGTTTACCTTTGCTCCTGCGCGCACTGCCCTTCTCTCCACATTTATGTGTTTGTTTGTTTGTCTATCTAATCTTTTGGGTTTTTATTTCTAATGAGGTCGACCAGTTGTCTATTTATTATTTTTTTTACTACGCATCAAGCTGCGCTGCTTGTCTTTGCTCCTGTGTGCTCGCGCACTCTCGCCTTTTCCACTTATTTTTATTTTTGATTTATTTTTGATTTATTTTGTCAATTTAAAAAAAAATACGCATCGTGCTGTGCTGTTTGTGTTTGCTTGAGTGCATTCGCGCGCTCTCGCTTTCTCCACTTTACAATTTTTTTGTTATTATTTATCTATTCCTGAGAGTTTATCTTATTTTTTATTTGTTTATTTAAATGAAGTCGACCAGTTGCCTGCCCTTCCTTCCATTATCCGTCACCGACACGAACTGAACAAAGTTCTGACGTCGACCTTGTAAAGATAAGGATTCAGGTCTGTCTGCTGTTTACCTTTGCTCCTGCGCGCACTGCCCTTCTCTCCACATTTATGTGTTTGTTTGTTTGTCTATCTAATCTTTTGGGTTTTTATTTCTAATGAGGTCGACCAGTTGTCTATTTATTATTTTTTTTACTACGCATCAAGCTGCGCTGCTTGTCTTTGCTCCTGTGTGCTCGCGCACTCTCGCCTTTTCCACTTATTTTTATTTTTGATTTATTTTTGATTTATTTTGTCAATTTTAAAAAAAATACGCATCGTGCTGTGCTGTTTGTGTTTGCTTGAGTGCATTCGCGCGCTCTCGCTTTCTCCACTTTACAATTTTTTTGTTATTATTTATCTATTCCTGAGAGTTTATCTTATTTTTTATTTGTTTATTTAAATGAAGTCGACCAGTTGCCTGCCCTTCCTTCCATTATCCGTCACCGAGACAAACTGAACAAAGTTCTGAGGTCGACCTTGTAAAGATAAGGATTCAGGTCTGTCTGCTGTTTACCTTTGCTCCTGCGCGCACTGCCCTTCTCTCCACATTTATGTGTTTGTTTGTTTGTCTATCTAATCTTTTGGGTTTTTATTTCTAATGAGGTCGACCAGTTGTCTATTTATTATTTTTTTTACTACGCATCAAGCTGCGCTGCTTGTCTTTGCTCCTGTGTGCTCGCGCACTCTCGCCTTTTCCACTTATTTTTATTTTTGATTTATTTTTCATTTATTTTGTCAATTTTTAAAAAAATACGCATCGTGCTGTGCTGTTTGTGTTTGCTTGAGTGCATTCGCGCGCTCTCGCTTTCTCCACTTTACAATTTTTTGTTATTATTTATCTATTCCTGAGAGTTTATCTTATTTTTTATTTGTTTATTTACATGAAGTCGACCAGTTGCCTGCCCTTCCTTCCATTATCCGTCACCGAGACAAACTGAACAAAGTTCGGAGGTCGACCTTGTAAAGATAAGGATTCAGGTCTGTCTGCTGTTTACCTTTGCTCCTGCGCGCACTGCCCTTCTCTCCACATTTATGTGTTTGTTTGTTTGTCTATCTAATCTTTTGGGTTTTTATTTCTAATGAGGTCGACCAGTTGTCTATTTATTATTTTTTTTACTACGCATCAAGCTGCGCTGCTTGTCTTTGCTCCTGTGTGCTCGCGCACTCTCGCCTTTTCCACTTATTTTTATTTTTGATTTATTTTTGATTTATTTTGTCAATTTTTTAAAAAAAATACGCATCGTGCTGTGCTGTTTGTGTTTGCTTGAGTGCATTCGCGCGCTCTCGCTTTCTCCACTTTACAATTTTTTTGTTATTATTTATCTATTCCTGAGAGTTTATCTTATTTTTTATTTGTTTATTTAAATGAAGTCGACCAGTTGCCTGCCCTTCCTTCCATTATCCGTCACCGAGACAAACTGAACAAAGTTCTGAGGTCGACCTTGTAAAGATAAGGATTCAGGTCTGTCTGCTGTTTACCTTTGCTCCTGCGCGCACTGCCCTTCTCTCCACATTTATGTGTTTGTTTGTTTGTCTATCTAATCTTTTGGGTTTTTATTTCTAATGAGGTCGACCAGTTGTCTATTTATTATTTTTTTTACTACGCATCAAGCTGCGCTGCTTGTCTTTGCTCCTGTGTGCTCGCGCACTCTCGCCTTTTCCACTTATTTTTATTTTTGATTTATTTTTCATTTATTTTGTCAATTTTTAAAAAAATACGCATCGTGCTGTGCTGTTTGTGTTTGCTTGAGTGCATTCGCGCGCTCTCGCATTCTCCACTTTACAATTTTTTGTTATTATTTATCTATTCCTGAGAGTTTATCTTATTTTTTATTTGTTTATTTACATGAAGTCGACCAGTTGCCTGCCCTTCCTTCCATTATCCGTCACCGAGACAAACTGAACAAAGTTCTGAGGTCGACCTTGTAAAGATAAGGATTCAGGTCTGTCTGCTGTTTACCTTTGCTCCTGCGCGCACTGCCCTTCTCTCCACATTTATGTGTTTGTTTGTTTGTCTATCTAATCTTTTGGGTTTTTATTTCTAATGAGGTCGACCAGTTGTCTATTTATTATTTTTTTTACTACGCATCAAGCTGCGCTGCTTGTCTTTGCTCCTGTGTGCTCGCGCACTCTCGCCTTTTCCACTTATTTTTATTTTTTTTATTTTTGATTTATTTTGTCAATTTAAAAAAAATACGCATCGTGCTGTGCTGTTTGTGTTTGCTTGAGTGCATTCGCGCGCTCTCGCTTTCTCCACTTTACAATTTTTTTGTTATTATTTATCTATTCCTGAGAGTTTATCTTATTTTTTATTTGTTTATTTACATGAAGTCGACCAGTTGCCTGCCCTTCCTTCCATTATCCGTCACCGAGACAAACTGAACAAAGTTCTGAGTCGACCTTGTAAAGATAAGGATTCAGGTCTGTCTGCTGTTTACCTTTGCTCCTGCGCGCACTGCCCTTCTCTCCACATTTATGTGTTTGTTTGTTTGTCTATCTAATCTTTTGGGTTTTTATTTCTAATGAGGTCGACCAGTTGTCTATTTATTATTTTTTTTACTACGCATCAAGCTGCGCTGCTTGTCTTTGCTCCTGTGTGCTCGCGCACTCTCGCCTTTTCCACTTATTTTTATTTTTGATTTATTTTTGATTTATTTTGTCAATTTTAAAAAAATACGCATCGTGCTGTGCTGTTTGTGTTTGCTTGAGTGCATTCGCGCGCTCTCGCTTTCTCCACTTTACAATTTTTTTGTTATTATTTATCTATTCCTGAGAGTTTATCTTATTTTTTATTTTTTATTTAAATGAAGTCGACCAGTTGCCTGCCCTTCCTTCCATTATCCGTCACCGAGACAAACTGAACAAAGTTCTGAGGTCGACCTTGTAAAGATAAGGATTCAGGTCTGTCTGCTGTTTACCTTTGCTCCTGCGCGCACTGCCCTTCTCTCCACATTTATGTGTTTGTTTGTTTGTCTATCTAATCTTTTGGGTTTTTATTTCTAATGAGGTCGACCAGTTGTCTATTTATTATTTTTTTTACTACGCATCAAGCTGCGCTGCTTGTCTTTGCTCCTGTGTGCTCGCGCACTCTCGCCTTTTCCACTTATTTTTATTTTTGATTTATTTTGTCAATTTAAAAAAAAATACGCATCGTGCTGTGCTGTTTGTGTTTGCTTGAGTGCATTCGCGCGCTCTCGCTTTCTCCACTTTACAATTTTTTGTTATTATTTATCTATTCCTGAGAGTTTATCTTATTTTTTATTTGTTTATTTAAATGAAGTCGACCAGTTGCCTGCCCTTCCTTCCATTATCCGTCACCGAGACAAACTGAACAAAGTTCTGAGGTCGACCTTGTAAAGATAAGGATTCAGGTCTGTCTGCTGTTTACCTTTGCTCCTGCGCGCACTGCCCTTCTCTCCACATTTATGTGTTTGTTTGTTTGTCTATCTAATCTTTTGGGTTTTTATTTCTAATGAGGTCGACCAGTTGTCTATTTATTATTTTTTTTACTACGCATCAAGCTGCGCTGCTTGTCTTTGCTCCTGTGTGCTCGCGCACTCTCGCCTTTTCCACTTATTTTTATTTTTGATTTATTTTTATTTATTTTGTCAATTAAAAAAAAATACGCATCGTGCTGTGCTGTTTGTGTTTGCTTGAGTGCATTCGCGCGCTCTCGCTTTCTCCACTTTACAATTTTTTTGTTATTATTTATCTATTCCTGAGAGTTTATCTTATTTTTTATTTGTTTATTTAAATGAAGTCGACCAGTTGCCTGCCCTTCCTTCCATTATCCGTCACCGAGACAAACTGAACAAAGTTCTGAGGTCGACCTTGTAAAGATAAGGATTCAGGTCTGTCTGCTGTTTACCTTTGCTCCTGCGCGCACTGCCCTTCTCTCCACATTTATGTGTTTGTTTGTTTGTCTATCTAATCTTTTGGGTTTTTATTTCTAATGAGGTCGACCAGTTGTCTATTTATTATTTTTTTTACTACGCATCAAGCTGCGCTGCTTGTCTTTGCTCCTGTGTGCTCGCGCACTCTCGCCTTTTCCACTTATTTTTATTTTTGATTTATTTTTGATTTATTTTGTCAATTTTAAAAAAAATACGCATCGTGCTGTGCTGTTTGTGTTTGCTTGAGTGCATTCGCGCGCTCTCGCTTTCTCCACTTTACAATTTTTTTGTTATTATTTATCTATTCCTGAGAGTTTATCTTATTTTTTATTTGTTTATTTAAATGAAGTCGACCAGTTGCCTGCCCTTCCTTCCATTATCCGTCACCGAGACAAACTGAACAAAGTTCTGAGGTCGACCTTGTAAAGATAAGGATTCAGGTCTGTCTGCTGTTTACCTTTGCTCCTGGCGCACTGCCCTTCTCTCCACATTTATGTGTTTGTTTGTTTGTCTATCTAATCTTTTGGGTTTTTATTTCTAATGAGGTCGACCAGTTGTCTATTTATTATTTTTTTTACTACGCATCAAGCTGCGCTGCTTGTCTTTGCTCCTGTGTGCTCGCGCACTCTCGCCTTTTCCACTTATTTTTATTTTTGATTTATTTTTGATTTATTTTGTCAATTTTTTAAAAAAAATACGCATCGTGCTGTGCTGTTTGTGTTTGCTTGAGTGCATTCGCGCGCTCTCGCTTTCTCCACTTTACAATTTTTTTGTTATTATTTATCTATTCCTGAGAGTTTATCTTATTTTTTATTTGTTTATTTACATGAAGTCGACCAGTTGCCTGCCCTTCCTTCCATTATCCGTCACCGAGACAAACTGAACAAAGTTCTGAGGTCGACCTTGTAAAGATAAGGATTCAGGTCTGTCTGCTGTTTACCTTTGCTCCTGCGCGCACTGCCCTTCTCTCCACATTTATGTGTTTGTTTGTTTGTCTATCTAATCTTTTGGGTTTTTATTTCTAATGAGGTCGACCAGTTGTCTATTTATTATTTTTTTTACTACGCATCAAGCTGCGCTGCTTGTCTTTGCTCCTGTGTGCTCGCGCACTCTCGCCTTTTCCACTTATTTTTATTTTTGATTTATTTTTGATTTATTTTGTCAATTTTAAAAAAAATACGCATCGTGCTGTGCTGTTTGTGTTTGCTTGAGTGCATTCGCGCGCTCTCGCTTTCTCCACTTTACAATTTTTTTGTTATTATTTATCTATTCCTGAGAGTTTATCTTATTTTTTATTTGTTTATTTAAATGAAGTCGACCAGTTGCCTGCCCTTCCTTCCATTATCCGTCACCGAGACAAACTGAACAAAGTTCTGAGGTCGACCTTGTAAAGATAAGGATTCAGGTCTGTCTGCTGTTTACCTTTGCTCCTGCGCGCACTGCCCTTCTCTCCACATTTATGTGTTTGTTTGTTTGTCTATCTAATCTTTTGGGTTTTTATTTCTAATGAGGTCGACCAGTTGTCTATTTATTATTTTTTTTTACTACGCATCAAGCTGCGCTGCTTGTCTTTGCTCCTGTGTGCTCGCGCACTCTCGCCTTTTCCACTTATTTTTATTTTTGATTTATTTTTGATTTATTTTGTCAATTTTAAAAAAATACGCATCGTGCTGTGCTGTTTGTGTTTGCTTGAGTGCATTCGCGCGCTCTCGCTTTCTCCACTTTACAAATTTTGTTATTATTTATCTATTCCTGAGAGTTTATCTTATTTTTTATTTGTTTATTTAAATGAAGTCGACCAGTTGCCTGCCCTTCCTTCCATTATCCGTCACCGAGACAAACTGAACAAAGTTCGGAGGTCGACCTTGTAAAGATAAGGATTCAGGTCTGTCTGCTGTTTACCTTTGCTCCTGCGCGCACTGCCCTTCTCTCCACATTTATGTGTTTGTTTGTTTGTCTATCTAATCTTTTGGGTTTTTATTTCTAATGAGGTCGACCAGTTGTCTATTTATTATTTTTTTTACTACGCATCAAGCTGCGCTGCTTGTCTTTGCTCCTGTGTGCTCGCGCACTCTCGCCTTTTCCACTTATTTTTATTTTTGATTTATTTTGTCAATTTAAAAAAATACGCATCGTGCTGTGCTGTTTGTGTTTGCTTGAGTGCATTCGCGCGCTCTCGCTTTCTCCACTTTACAATTTTTTTGTTATTATTTATCTATTCCTGAGAGTTTATCTTATTTTTTATTTGTTTATTTAAATGAAGTCGACCAGTTGCCTGCCCTTCCTTCCATTATCCGTCACCGAGACAAACTGAACAAAGTTCTGAGGTCGACCTTGTAAAGATAAGGATTCAGGTCTGTCTGCTGTTTACCTTTGCTCCTGCGCGCACTGCCCTTCTCTCCACATTTATGTGTTTGTTTGTTTGTCTATCTAATCTTTTGGGTTTTTATTTCTAATGAGGTCGACCAGTTGTCTATTTATTATTTTTTTTACTACGCATCAAGCTGCGCTGCTTGTCTTTGCTCCTGTGTGCTCGCGCACTCTCGCCTTTTCCACTTATTTTTATTTTTGATTTATTTTTGATTTATTTTGTCAATTTTAAAAAAATACGCATCGTGCTGTGCTGTTTGTGTTTGCTTGAGTGCATTCGCGCGCTCTCGCTTTCTCCACTTTACAATTTTTTGTTATTATTTATCTATTCCTGAGAGTTTATCTTATTTTTTATTTGTTTATTTAAATGAAGTCGACCAGTTGCCTGCCCTTCCTTCCATTATCCGTCACCGAGACAAACTGAACAAAGTTCTGAGGTCGACCTTGTAAAGATAAGGATTCAGGTCTGTCTGCTGTTTACCTTTGCTCCTGCGCGCACTGCCCTTCTCTCCACATTTATGTGTTTGTTTGTTTGTCTATCTAATCTTTTGGGTTTTTATTTCTAATGAGGTCGACCAGTTGTCTATTTATTATTTTTTTTACTACGCATCAAGCTGCGCTGCTTGTCTTTGCTCCTGTGTGCTCGCGCACTCTCGCCTTTTCCACTTATTTTTATTTTTGATTTATTTTTGATTTATTTTGTCAATTTAAAAAAAATACGCATCGTGCTGTGCTGTTTGTGTTTGCTTGAGTGCATTCGCGCGCTCTCGCTTTCTCCACTTTACAATTTTTTTGTTATTATTTATCTATTCCTGAGAGTTTATCTTATTTTTTATTTGTTTATTTAAATGAAGTCGACCAGTTGCCTGCCCTTCCTTCCATTATCCGTCACCGAGACAAACTGAACAAAGTTCTGAGGTCGACCTTGTAAAGATAAGGATTCAGGTCTGTCTGCTGTTTACCTTTGCTCCTGCGCGCACTGCCCTTCTCTCCACATTTATGTGTTTGTTTGTTTGTCTATCTAATCTTTTGGGTTTTTATTTCTAATGAGGTCGACCAGTTGTCTATTTATTATTTTTTTTACTACGCATCAAGCTGCGCTGCTTGTCTTTGCTCCTGTGTGCTCGCGCACTCTCGCCTTTTCCACTTATTTTTATTTTTGATTTATTTTTATTTATTTTGTCAATTTAAAAAAAATACGCATCGTGCTGTGCTGTTTGTGTTTGCTTGAGTGCATTCGCGCGCTCTCGCTTTCTCCACTTTACAAATTTTGTTATTATTTATCTATTCCTCAGAGTTTATCTTATTTTTTATTTGTTTATTTACATGAAGTCGACCAGTTGCCTGCCCTTCCTTCCATTATCCGTCACCGACACAACTGAACAAAGTTCGGAGATCGACCTTGTAAAGATAAGGATTCAGGTCTGTCTGCTGTTTACCTTTGCTCCTGCGCGCACTGCCCTTCTCTCCACATTTATGTGTTTGTTTGTTTGTCTATCTAATCTTTTGGGTTTTTATTTCTAATGAGGTCGACCAGTTGTCTATTTATTATTTTTTTTACTACGCATCAAGCTGCGCTGCTTGTCTTTGCTCCTGTGTGCTCGCGCACTCTCGCCTTTTCCACTTATTTTTATTTTTGATTTATTTTTGATTTATTTTGTCAATTTTTTAAAACAATACGCATCGTGCTGTGCTGTTTGTGTTTGCTTGAGTGCATTCGCGCGCTCTCGCTTTCTCCACTTTACAATTTTTTTGTTATTATTTATCTATTCCTGAGAGTTTATCTTATTTTTTATTTTTTTATTTAAATGAAGTCGACCAGTTGCCTGGCCTTCCTATCATTATCCGTCACCGAGACAAACTGAACAAAGTTCTGAGGTCGACCTTGTAAAGATAAGGATTCAGGTCTGTCTGCTGTTTACCTTTGCTCCTGTGCGCACTGCCCTTCTCTCCACATTTATGTGTTTGTTTGTTTGACTATCTAATCTTTTGGGTTTTTATTTCTAATGAGGTCGACCAGTTGTCTATTTATTACTTTTTTTACTACGCATCAAGCTGCGCTGCTTGTCTTTGCTCCTGTGTGCTCGCGCACTCTCGCCTTTTCCACTTATTTTTATTTTTCATTTATTTTTCATTTATTTTGTCAATTTTTTAAAAAAATACGCATCGTGCTGTGCTGTTTGTGTTTGCTTGAGTGCATTCGCGCGCTCTCGCATTCTCCACTTTACAATTTTTTGTTATTATTTATCTATTCCTGAGAGTTTATCTTATTTTTTATTTGTTTATTTACATGAAGTCGACCAGTTGCCTGCCCTTCCTTCCATTATCCGTCACCGAGACAAACTGAACAAAGTTCGGAGGTCGACCTTGTAAAGATAAGGATTCAGGTCTGACTGCTGTTTACCTTTGCACCTGCGGGCACTGCCCTTCTCTCCACATTTATGTGTTTGTTTGTTTGTCTATCTAATCTTTTGGGTTTTTATTTCTAATGAGGTCGACCAGTTGTCTATTTATTATTTTTTTTACTACGTATCAAGCTGCGCTGCTTGTCTTTGCTCCTGTGTGCTCGCGCACTCTCGCCTTTTCCACTTATTTTTATTTTTGATTTATTTTGTCAATTTATAAAAAAATACGCATCGTGCTGTGCTGTTTGTGTTTGCTTGAGTGCATTCGCGCGCTCTCGCTTTCTCCTCTTTACAATTTTTTTGTTATTATTTATCTATTCCTGAGAGTTTATCTTATTTTTTATTTGATTATTTAAATGAAGTCGACCAGTTGCCTGCCCTTCCTTCCATTATCCGTCACCGAGACGAACTGAACAAAGTTCTGACGTCGACCTTGTAAAGATAAGGATTCAGGTCTGTCTGCTGTTTACCTTTGCTCCTGCGCGCACTGCCCTTCTCTCCACATTTATGTGTTTGTTTGTTTGTCTATCTAATCTTTTGGGTTTTTATTTCTAATGAGGTCGACCAGTTGTCTATTTATTATTTTTTTTACTACGCATCAAGCTGTGCTGCTTGTCTTTGCTCCTGTGTGCTCGCGCACTCTCGCCTTTTCCACTTATTTTTATTTTTGATTTATTTTTGATTTATTTTGTCAATTTTAAAAAAATACGCATCGTGCTGTGCTGTTTGTGTTTGCTTGAGTGCATTCGCGCGCTCTCGCTTTCTCCACTTTACAAATTTTGTTATTATTTATCTATTCCTGAGAGTTTATCTTATTTTTTATTTGTTTATTTAAATGAAGTCGACCAGTTGCCTGCCCTTCCTTCCATTATCCGTCACCGAGACAAACTGAACAAAGTTCTGAGGTCGACCTTGTAAAGATAAGGATTCAGGTCTGTCTGCTGTTTACCTTTGCTCCTGCGCGCACTGCCCTTCTCTCCACATTTATGTGTTTGTTTGTTTGTCTATCTAATCTTTTGGGTTTTTATTTCTAATGAGGTCGACCAGTTGTCTATTTATTATTTTTTTTACTACGCATCAAGCTGCGCTGCTTGTCTTTGCTCCTGTGTGCTCGCGCACTCTCGCCTTTTCCACTTATTTTTATTTTTGATTTAATTTATTTTGTCAATTTTTTAAAAAAATACGCATCGTGCTGTGCTGTTTGTGTTTGCTTGAGTGCATTCGCGCGCTCTCGCTTTCTCCACTTTACAAATTTTTGTTATTATTTATCTATTCCTGAGAGTTTATCTTATTTTTTATTTGTTTATTTAAATGAAGTCGACCAGTTGCCTGCCCTTCCTTCCATTATCCGTCACCGAGACAAACTGAACAAAGTTCTGAGGTCGACCTTGTAAAGATAAGGATTCAGGTCTGTCTGCTGTTTACCTTTGCTCCTGCGCGCACTGCCCTTCTCTCCACATTTATGTGTTTGTTTGTTTGTCTATCTAATCTTTTGGGTTTTTATTTCTAATGAGGTCGACCAGTTGTCTATTTATTATTTTTTTTACTACGCATCAAGCTGCGCTGCTTGTCTTTGCTCCTGTGTGCTCGCGCACTCTCGCCTTTTCCACTTATTTTTATTTTTGATTTATTTTTTATTTATTTTGTCAATTTTAAAAAAAATACGCATCGTGCTGTGCTGTTTGTGTTTGCTTGAGTGCATTCGCGCGCTCTCGCTTTCTCCACTTTACAATTTTTTTGTTATTATTTATCTATTCCTGAGAGTTTATCTTATTTTTTATTTGTTTATTTAAATGAAGTCGACCAGTTGCCTGCCCTTCCTTCCATTATCCGTCACCGAGACAAACTGAACAAAGTTCTGAGGTCGACCTTGTAAAGATAAGGATTCAGGTCTGTCTGCTGTTTACCTTTGCTCCTGCGCGCACTGCCCTTCTCTCCACATTTATGTGTTTGTTTGTTTGTCTATCTAATCTTTTGGGTTTTTATTTCTAATGAGGTCGACCAGTTGTCTATTTATTATTTTTTTTACTACGCATCAAGCTGCGCTGCTTGTCTTTGCTCCTGTGTGCTCGCGCACTCTCGCCTTTTCCACTTATTTTTATTTTTGATTTATTTTTCATTTATTTTGTCAATTTTAAAAAAATACGCATCGTGCTGTGCTGTTTGTGTTTGCTTGAGTGCATTCGCGCGCTCTCGCTTTCTCCACTTTACAATTTTTTGTTATTATTTATCTATTCCTGAGAGTTTATCTTATTTTTTATTTGTTTATTTACATGAAGTCGACCAGTTGCCTGCCCTTCCTTCCATTATCCGTCACCGAGACAAACTGAACAAAGTTCGGAGGTCGACCTTGTAAAGATAAGGATTCAGGTCTGTCTGCTGTTTACCTTTGCTCCTGCGGCACTGCCCTTCTCTCCACATTTATGTGTTTGTTTGTTTGTCTATCTAATCTTTTGGGTTTTTATTTCTAATGAGGTCGACCAGTTGTCTATTTATTATTTTTTTTACTACGCATCAAGCTGCGCTGCTTGTCTTTGCTCCTGTGTGCTCGCGCACTCTCGCCTTTTCCACTTATTTTTATTTTTGATTTATTTTTGATTTATTTTGTCAATTTTAAAAAAATACGCATCGTGCTGTGCTGTTTGTGTTTGCTTGAGTGCATTCGCGCGCTCTCGCTTTCTCCACTTTACAATTTTTTTGTTATTATTTATCTATTCCTGAGAGTTTATCTTATTTTTTATTTGATTATTTAAATGAAGTCGACCAGTTGCCTGCCCTTCCTTCCATTATCCGTCACCGAGACAAACTGAACAAAGTTCTGAGGTCGACCTTGTAAAGATAAGGATTCAGGTCTGTCTGCTGTTTACCTTTGCTCCTGCGCGCACTGCCCTTCTCTCCACATTTATGTGTTTGTTTGTTTGTCTATCTAATCTTTTGGGTTTTTATTTCTAATGAGGTCGACCAGTTGTCTATTTATTATTTTTTTTACTACGCATCAAGCTGCGCTGCTTGTCTTTGCTCCTGTGTGCTCGCGCACTCTCGCCTTTTCCACTTATTTTTATTTTTGATTTATTTTTGATTTATTTTGTCAATTTTAAAAAAAATACGCATCGTGCTGTGCTGTTTGTGTTTGCTTGAGTGCATTCGCGCGCTCTCGCTTTCTCCACTTTACAATTTTTTTGTTATTATTTATCTATTCCTGAGAGTTTATCTTATTTTTTATTTGTTTATTTAAATGAAGTCGACCAGTTGCCTGCCCTTCCTTCCATTATCCGTCACCGAGACAAACTGAACAAAGTTCTGAGGTCGACCTTGTAAAGATAAGGATTCAGGTCTGTCTGCTGTTTACCTTTGCTCCTGCGCGCACTGCCCTTCTCTCCACATTTATGTGTTTGTTTGTTTGTCTATCTAATCTTTTGGGTTTTTATTTCTAATGAGGTCGACCAGTTGTCTATTTATTATTTTTTTTACTACGCATCAAGCTGCGCTGCTTGTCTTTGCTCCTGTGTGCTCGCGCACTCTCGCCTTTTCCACTTATTTTTATTTTTGATTTATTTTTCAATTTTTAAAAAAAAATACGCATCGTGCTGTGCTGTTTGTGTTTGCTTGAGTGCATTCGCGCGCTCTCGCTTTCTCCACTTTAAATTTTTTGTTATTATTTATCTATTCCTGAGAGTTTATCTTATTTTTTATTTGTTTATTTAAATGAAGTCGACCAGTTGCCTGCCCTTCCTTCCATTATCCGTCACCGAGACAAACTGAACAAAGTTCTGAGGTCGACCTTGTAAAGATAAGGATTCAGGTCTGTCTGCTGTTTACCTTTGCTCCTGCGCGCACTGCCCTTCTCTCCACATTTATGTGTTTGTTTGTTTGTCTATCTAATCTTTTGGGTTTTTATTTCTAATGAGGTCGACCAGTTGTCTATTTATTATTTTTTTTACTACGCATCAAGCTGCGCTGCTTGTCTTTGCTCCTGTGTGCTCGCGCACTCTCGCCTTTTCCACTTATTTTTATTTTTGATTTATTTTTATTTATTTTGTCAATTTAAAAAAAAATACGCATCGTGCTGTGCTGTTTGTGTTTGCTTGAGTGCATTCGCGCGCTCTCGCTTTCTCCACTTTACAATTTTTTTGTTATTATTTATCTATTCCTGAGAGTTTATCTTATTTTTTATTTGTTTATTTAAATGAAGTCGACCAGTTGCCTGCCCTTCCTTCCATTATCCGTCACCGAGACAAACTGAACAAAGTTCTGAGGTCGACCTTGTAAAGATAAGGATTCAGGTCTGTCTGCTGTTTACCTTTGCTCCTGCGCGCACTGCCCTTCTCTCCACATTTATGTGTTTGTTTGTTTGTCTATCTAATCTTTTGGGTTTTTATTTCTAATGAGGTCGACCAGTTGTCTATTTATTATTTTTTTTACTACGCATCAAGCTGCGCTGCTTGTCTTTGCTCCTGTGTGCTCGCGCACTCTCGCCTTTTCCACTTATTTTTATTTTTGATTTATTTTTATTTATTTTGTCAATTTTAAAAAAAATACGCATCGTGCTGTGCTGTTTGTGTTTGCTTGAGTGCATTCGCGCGCTCTCGCTTTCTCCACTTTACAATTTTTTTGTTATTATTTATCTATTCCTGAGAGTTTATCTTATTTTTTATTTGTTTATTTAAATGAAGTCGACCAGTTGCCTGCCCTTCCTTCCATTATCCGTCACCGAGACAAACTGAACAAAGTTCTGAGGTCGACCTTGTAAAGATAAGGATTCAGGTCTGTCTGCTGTTTACCTTTGCTCCTGCGCGCACTGCCCTTCTCTCCACATTTATGTGTTTGTTTGTTTGTCTATCTAATCTTTTGGGTTTTTATTTCTAATGAGGTCGACCAGTTGTCTATTTATTATTTTTTTTACTACGCATCAAGCTGCGCTGCTTGTCTTTGCTCCTGTGTGCTCGCGCACTCTCGCCTTTTCCACTTATTTTTATTTTTGATTTATTTTTGATTTATTTTGTCAATTTTAAAAAAAATACGCATCGTGCTGTGCTGTTTGTGTTTGCTTGAGTGCATTCGCGCGCTCTCGCTTTCTCCACTTTACAATTTTTTTGTTATTATTTATCTATTCCTGAGAGTTTATCTTATTTTTTATTTGTTTATTTACATGAAGTCGACCAGTTGCCTGCCCTTCCTTCCATTATCCGTCACCGAGACAAACTGAACAAAGTTCTGAGTCGACCTTGTAAAGATAAGGATTCAGGTCTGTCTGCTGTTTACCTTTGCTCCTGCGCGCACTGCCCTTCTCTCCACATTTATGTGTTTGTTTGTTTGTCTATCTAATCTTTTGGGTTTTTATTTCTAATGAGGTCGACCAGTTGTCTATTTATTATTTTTTTTACTACGCATCAAGCTGCGCTGCTTGTCTTTGCTCCTGTGTGCTCGCGCACTCTCGCCTTTTCCACTTATTTTTATTTTTGATTTATTTTTGATTTATTTTGTCAATTTAAAAAAAATACGCATCGTGCTGTGCTGTTTGTGTTTGCTTGAGTGCATTCGCGCGCTCTCGCTTTCTCCACTTTACAATTTTTTTGTTATTATTTATCTATTCCTGAGAGTTTATCTTATTTTTTATTTGTTTATTTAAATGAAGTCGACCAGTTGCCTGCCCTTCCTTCCATTATCCGTCACCGAGACAAACTGAACAAAGTTCTGAGGTCGACCTTGTAAAGATAAGGATTCAGGTCTGTCTGCTGTTTACCTTTGCTCCTGCGCGCACTGCCCTTCTCTCCACATTTATGTGTTTGTTTGTTTGTCTATCTAATCTTTTGGGTTTTTATTTCTAATGAGGTCGACCAGTTGTCTATTTATTATTTTTTTTACTACGCATCAAGCTGCGCTGCTTGTCTTTGCTCCTGTGTGCTCGCGCACTCTCGCCTTTTCCACTTATTTTTATTTTTTTTATTTTTGATTTATTTTGTCAATTTTAAAAAAAATACGCATCGTGCTGTGCTGTTTGTGTTTGCTTGAGTGCATTCGCGCGCTCTCGCTTTCTCCACTTTACAATTTTTTGTTATTATTTATCTATTCCTGAGAGTTTATCTTATTTTTTATTTGTTTATTTAAATGAAGTCGACCAGTTGCCTGCCCTTCCTTCCATTATCCGTCACCGAGACAAACTGAACAAAGTTCTGAGGTCGACCTTGTAAAGATAAGGATTCAGGTCTGTCTGCTGTTTACCTTTGCTCCTGCGCGCACTGCCCTTCTCTCCACATTTATGTGTTTGTTTGTTTGTCTATCTAATCTTTTGGGTTTTTATTTCTAATGAGGTCGACCAGTTGTCTATTTATTATTTTTTTTACTACGCATCAAGCTGCGCTGCTTGTCTTTGCTCCTGTGTGCTCGCGCACTCTCGCCTTTTCCACTTATTTTTATTTTTGATTTATTTTTGATTTATTTTGTCAATTTAAAAAAAAATACGCATCGTGCTGTGCTGTTTGTGTTTGCTTGAGTGCATTCGCGCGCTCTCGCTTTCTCCACTTTACAATTTTTTTGTTATTATTTATCTATTCCTGAGAGTTTATCTTATTTTTTATTTGTTTATTTAAATGAAGTCGACCAGTTGCCTGCCCTTCCTTCCATTATCCGTCACCGAGACAAACTGAACAAAGTTCTGAGTCGACCTTGTAAAGATAAGGATTCAGGTCTGTCTGCTGTTTACCTTTGCTCCTGCGCGCACTGCCCTTCTCTCCACATTTATGTGTTTGTTTGTTTGTCTATCTAATCTTTTGGGTTTTTATTTCTAATGAGGTCGACCAGTTGTCTATTTATTATTTTTTTTACTACGCATCAAGCTGCGCTGCTTGTCTTTGCTCCTGTGTGCTCGCGCACTCTCGCCTTTTCCACTTATTTTTATTTTTGATTTATTTTTCATTTATTTTTTTTAAAAAAAATACGCATCGTGCTGTGCTGTTTGTGTTTGCTTGAGTGCATTCGCGCGCTCTCGCTTTCTCCACTTTACAATTTTTTTGTTATTATTTATCTATTCCTGAGAGTTTATCTTATTTTTTATTTGTTTATTTAAATGAAGTCGACCAGTTGCCTGCCCTTCCTTCCATTATCCGTCACCGAGACAAACTGAACAAAGTTCTGAGGTCGACCTTGTAAAGATAAGGATTCAGGTCTGTCTGCTGTTTACCTTTGCTCCTGCGCGCACTGCCCTTCTCTCCACATTTATGTGTTTGTTTGTTTGTCTATCTAATCTTTTGGGTTTTTATTTCTAATGAGGTCGACCAGTTGTCTATTTATTATTTTTTTTACTACGCATCAAGCTGCGCTGCTTGTCTTTGCTCCTGTGTGCTCGCGCACTCTCGCCTTTTCCACTTATTTTTATTTTTGATTTATTTTTCATTTATTTTGTCAATTTTAAAAAAAATACGCATCGTGCTGTGCTGTTTGTGTTTGCTTGAGTGCATTCGCGCGCTCTCGCTTTCTCCACTTTACAATTTTTTTGTTATTATTTATCTATTCCTGAGAGTTTATCTTATTTTTTATTTGTTTATTTAAATGAAGTCGACCAGTTGCCTGCCCTTCCTTCCATTATCCGTCACCGAGACAAACTGAACAAAGTTCTGAGGTCGACCTTGTAAAGATAAGGATTCAGGTCTGTCTGCTGTTTACCTTTGCTCCTGCGCGCACTGCCCTTCTCTCCACATTTATGTGTTTGTTTGTTTGTCTATCTAATCTTTTGGGTTTTTATTTCTAATGAGGTCGACCAGTTGTCTATTTATTATTTTTTTTACTACGCATCAAGCTGCGCTGCTTGTCTTTGCTCCTGTGTGCTCGCGCACTCTCGCCTTTTCCACTTATTTTTATTTTTGATTTATTTTTGATTTATTTTGTCAATTTAAAAAAAATACGCATCGTGCTGTGCTGTTTGTGTTTGCTTGAGTGCATTCGCGCGCTCTCGCTTTCTCCACTTTACAATTTTTTTGTTATTATTTATCTATTCCTGAGAGTTTATCTTATTTTTTATTTGTTTATTTAAATGAAGTCGACCAGTTGCCTGCCCTTCCTTCCATTATCCGTCACCGAGACAAACTGAACAAAGTTCTGAGGTCGACCTTGTAAAGATAAGGATTCAGGTCTGTCTGCTGTTTACCTTTGCTCCTGCGCGCACTGCCCTTCTCTCCACATTTATGTGTTTGTTTGTTTGTCTATCTAATCTTTTGGGTTTTTATTTCTAATGAGGTCGACCAGTTGTCTATTTATTATTTTTTTTACTACGCATCAAGCTGCGCTGCTTGTCTTTGCTCCTGTGTGCTCGCGCACTCTCGCCTTTTCCACTTATTTTTATTTTTGATTTATTTTTGATTTATTTTGTCAATTTTTTAAAAAAATACGCATCGTGCTGTGCTGTTTGTGTTTGCTTGAGTGCATTCGCGCGCTCTCGCTTTCTCCACTTTACAATTTTTTGTTATTATTTATCTATTCCTGAGAGTTTATCTTATTTTTTATTTGTTTATTTAAATGAAGTCGACCAGTTGCCTGCCCTTCCTTCCATTATCCGTCACCGAGACAAACTGAACAAAGTTCTGAGGTCGACCTTGTAAAGATAAGGATTCAGGTCTGTCTGCTGTTTACCTTTGCTCCTGCGCGCACTGCCCTTCTCTCCACATTTATGTGTTTGTTTGTTTGTCTATCTAATCTTTTGGGTTTTTATTTCTAATGAGGTCGACCAGTTGTCTATTTATTATTTTTTTTACTACGCATCAAGCTGCGCTGCTTGTCTTTGCTCCTGTGTGCTCGCGCACTCTCGCCTTTTCCACTTATTTTTATTTTTGATTTATTTTTGATTTATTTTGTCAATTTAAAAAAAATACGCATCGTGCTGTGCTGTTTGTGTTTGCTTGAGTGCATTCGCGCGCTCTCGCTTTCTCCACTTTACAATTTTTTTGTTATTATTTATCTATTCCTGAGAGTTTATCTTATTTTTTATTTGTTTATTTAAATGAAGTCGACCAGTTGCCTGCCCTTCCTTCCATTATCCGTCACCGAGACAAACTGAACAAAGTTCTGAGGTCGACCTTGTAAAGATAAGGATTCAGGTCTGTCTGCTGTTTACCTTTGCTCCTGCGCGCACTGCCCTTCTCTCCACATTTATGTGTTTGTTTGTTTGTCTATCTAATCTTTTGGGTTTTTATTTCTAATGAGGTCGACCAGTTGTCTATTTATTATTTTTTTTACTACGCATCAAGCTGCGCTGCTTGTCTTTGCTCCTGTGTGCTCGCGCACTCTCGCCTTTTCCACTTATTTTTATTTTTGATTTATTTTGTCAATTTTAAAAAAAATACGCATCGTGCTGTGCTGTTTGTGTTTGCTTGAGTGCATTCGCGCGCTCTCGCTTTCTCCACTTTACAATTTTTTTGTTATTATTTATCTATTCCTGAGAGTTTATCTTATTTTTTATTTGTTTATTTAAATGAAGTCGACCAGTTGCCTGCCCTTCCTTCCATTATCCGTCACCGAGACAAACTGAACAAAGTTCTGAGGTCGACCTTGTAAAGATAAGGATTCAGGTCTGTCTGCTGTTTACCTTTGCTCCTGCGCGCACTGCCCTTCTCTCCACATTTATGTGTTTGTTTGTTTGTCTATCTAATCTTTTGGGTTTTTATTTCTAATGAGGTCGACCAGTTGTCTATTTATTATTTTTTTTACTACGCATCAAGCTGCGCTGCTTGTCTTTGCTCCTGTGTGCTCGCGCACTCTCGCCTTTTCCACTTATTTTTATTTTTGATTTATTTTTATTTATTTTGTCAATTTAAAAAAAATACGCATCGTGCTGTGCTGTTTGTGTTTGCTTGAGTGCATTCGCGCGCTCTCGCTTTCTCCACTTTACAATTTTTTTGTTATTATTTATCTATTCCTGAGAGTTTATCTTATTTTTTATTTGTTTATTTAAATGAAGTCGACCAGTTGCCTGCCCTTCCTTCCATTATCCGTCACCGAGACAAACTGAACAAAGTTCTGAGGTCGACCTTGTAAAGATAAGGATTCAGGTCTGTCTGCTGTTTACCTTTGCTCCTGCGCGCACTGCCCTTCTCTCCACATTTATGTGTTTGTTTGTTTGTCTATCTAATCTTTTGGGTTTTTATTTCTAATGAGGTCGACCAGTTGTCTATTTATTATTTTTTTTACTACGCATCAAGCTGCGCTGCTTGTCTTTGCTCCTGTGTGCTCGCGCACTCTCGCCTTTTCCACTTATTTTTATTTTTGATTTATTTTTTATTTATTTTGTCAATTTAAAAAAAAATACGCATCGTGCTGTGCTGTTTGTGTTTGCTTGAGTGCATTCGCGCGCTCTCGCTTTCTCCACTTTACAAATTTTGTTATTATTTATCTATTCCTGAGAGTTTATCTTATTTTTTATTTGTTTATTTACATGAAGTCGACCAGTTGCCTGCCCTTCCTTCCATTATCCGTCACCGACACAACTGAACAAAGTTCGGAGATCGACCTTGTAAAGATAAGGATTCAGGTCTGTCTGCTGTTTACCTTTGCTCCTGCGCGCACTGCCCTTCTCTCCACATTTATGTGTTTGTTTGTTTGTCTATCTAATCTTTTGGGTTTTTATTTCTAATGAGGTCGACCAGTTGTCTATTTATTATTTTTTTTACTACGCATCAAGCTGCGCTGCTTGTCTTTGCTCCTGTGTGCTCGCGCACTCTCGCCTTTTCCACTTATTTTTATTTTTGATTTATTTTTGATTTATTTTGTCAATTTTTTAAAACAATACGCATCGTGCTGTGCTGTTTGTGTTTGCTTGAGTGCATTCGCGCGCTCTCGCTTTCTCCACTTTACAATTTTTTTGTTATTATTTATCTATTCCTGAGAGTTTATCTTATTTTTTATTTTTTTATTTAAATGAAGTCGACCAGTTGCCTGGCCTTCCTATCATTATCCGTCACCGAGACAAACTGAACAAAGTTCTGAGGTCGACCTTGTAAAGATAAGGATTCAGGTCTGTCTGCTGTTTACCTTTGCTCCTGTGCGCACTGCCCTTCTCTCCACATTTATGTGTTTGTTTGTTTGACTATCTAATCTTTTGGGTTTTTATTTCTAATGAGGTCGACCAGTTGTCTATTTATTACTTTTTTTACTACGCATCAAGCTGCGCTGCTTGTCTTTGCTCCTGTGTGCTCGCGCACTCTCGCCTTTTCCACTTATTTTTATTTTTCATTTATTTTTCATTTATTTTGTCAATTTTTTAAAAAAATACGCATCGTGCTGTGCTGTTTGTGTTTGCTTGAGTGCATTCGCGCGCTCTCGCATTCTCCACTTTACAATTTTTTGTTATTATTTATCTATTCCTGAGAGTTTATCTTATTTTTTATTTGTTTATTTACATGAAGTCGACCAGTTGCCTGCCCTTCCTTCCATTATCCGTCACCGAGACAAACTGAACAAAGTTCGGAGGTCGACCTTGTAAAGATAAGGATTCAGGTCTGACTGCTGTTTACCTTTGCACCTGCGGGCACTGCCCTTCTCTCCACATTTATGTGTTTGTTTGTTTGTCTATCTAATCTTTTGGGTTTTTATTTCTAATGAGGTCGACCAGTTGTCTATTTATTATTTTTTTTACTACGTATCAAGCTGCGCTGCTTGTCTTTGCTCCTGTGTGCTCGCGCACTCTCGCCTTTTCCACTTATTTTTATTTTTGATTTATTTTGTCAATTTATAAAAAAATACGCATCGTGCTGTGCTGTTTGTGTTTGCTTGAGTGCATTCGCGCGCTCTCGCTTTCTCCTCTTTACAATTTTTTTGTTATTATTTATCTATTCCTGAGAGTTTATCTTATTTTTTATTTGATTATTTAAATGAAGTCGACCAGTTGCCTGCCCTTCCTTCCATTATCCGTCACCGAGACGAACTGAACAAAGTTCTGACGTCGACCTTGTAAAGATAAGGATTCAGGTCTGTCTGCTGTTTACCTTTGCTCCTGCGCGCACTGCCCTTCTCTCCACATTTATGTGTTTGTTTGTTTGTCTATCTAATCTTTTGGGTTTTTATTTCTAATGAGGTCGACCAGTTGTCTATTTATTATTTTTTTTACTACGCATCAAGCTGCGCTGCTTGTCTTTGCTCCTGTGTGCTCGCGCACTCTCGCCTTTTCCACTTATTTTTATTTTTGATTTATTTTTGATTTATTTTGTCAATTTTAAAAAAAATACGCATCGTGCTGTGCTGTTTGTGTTTGCTTGAGTGCATTCGCGCGCTCTCGCTTTCTCCACTTTACAATTTTTTTGTTATTATTTATCTATTCCTGAGAGTTTATCTTATTTTTTATTTGTTTATTTAAATGAAGTCGACCAGTTGCCTGCCCTTCCTTCCATTATCCGTCACCGAGACAAACTGAACAAAGTTCTGAGGTCGACCTTGTAAAGATAAGGATTCAGGTCTGTCTGCTGTTTACCTTTGCTCCTGCGCGCACTGCCCTTCTCTCCACATTTATGTGTTTGTTTGTTTGTCTATCTAATCTTTTGGGTTTTTATTTCTAATGAGGTCGACCAGTTGTCTATTTATTATTTTTTTTACTACGCATCAAGCTGCGCTGCTTGTCTTTGCTCCTGTGTGCTCGCGCACTCTCGCCTTTTCCACTTATTTTTATTTTTGATTTATTTTGTCAATTTAAAAAAAAATACGCATCGTGCTGTGCTGTTTGTGTTTGCTTGAGTGCATTCGCGCGCTCTCGCTTTCTCCACTTTACAATTTTTTGTTATTATTTATCTATTCCTGAGAGTTTATCTTATTTTTTATTTGTTTATTTAAATGAAGTCGACCAGTTGCCTGCCCTTCCTTCCATTATCCGTCACCGAGACGAACTGAACAAAGTTCTGAGGTCGACCTTGTAAAGATAAGGATTCAGGTCTGTCTGCTGTTTACCTTTGCTCCTGCGCGCACTGCCCTTCTCTCCACATTTATGTGTTTGTTTGTTTGTCTATCTAATCTTTTGGGTTTTTATTTCTAATGAGGTCGACCAGTTGTCTATTTATTATTTTTTTTACTACGCATCAAGCTGCGCTGCTTGTCTTTGCTCCTGTGTGCTCGCGCACTCTCGCCTTTTCCACTTATTTTTATTTTTGATTTATTTTGTCAATTTTAAAAAAAAATACGCATCGTGCTGTGCTGTTTGTGTTTGCTTGAGTGCATTCGCGCGCTCTCGCTTTCTCCACTTTACAATTTTTTTGTTATTATTTATCTATTCCTGAGAGTTTATCTTATTTTTTATTTGTTTATTTAAATGAAGTCGACCAGTTGCCTGCCCTTCCTTCCATTATCCGTCACCGAGACAAACTGAACAAAGTTCTGAGGTCGACCTTGTAAAGATAAGGATTCAGGTCTGTCTGCTGTTTACCTTTGCTCCTGCGCGCACTGCCCTTCTCTCCACATTTATGTGTTTGTTTGTTTGTCTATCTAATCTTTTGGGTTTTTATTTCTAATGAGGTCGACCAGTTGTCTATTTATTATTTTTTTTACTACGCATCAAGCTGCGCTGCTTGTCTTTGCTCCTGTGTGCTCGCGCACTCTCGCCTTTTCCACTTTGATTTATTTTTGATTTATTTTGTCAATTTTAAAAAAAAATACGCATCGTGCTGTGCTGTTTGTGTTTGCTTGAGTGCATTCGCGCGCTCTCGCTTTCTCCACTTTACAATTTTTTTGTTATTATTTATCTATTCCTGAGAGTTTATCTTATTTTTTATTTGTTTATTTAAATGAAGTCGACCAGTTGCCTGCCCTTCCTTCCATTATCCGTCACCGAGACAAACTGAACAAAGTTCTGAGGTCGACCTTGTAAAGATAAGGATTCAGGTCTGTCTGCTGTTTACCTTTGCTCCTGCGCGCACTGCCCTTCTCTCCACATTTATGTGTTTGTTTGTTTGTCTATCTAATCTTTTGGGTTTTTATTTCTAATGAGGTCGACCAGTTGTCTATTTATTATTTTTTTTACTACGCATCAAGCTGCGCTGCTTGTCTTTGCTCCTGTGTGCTCGCGCACTCTCGCCTTTTCCACTTATTTTTATTTTTGATTTATTTTTGATTTATTTTGTCAATTTTTTAAAAAAATACGCATCGTGCTGTGCTGTTTGTGTTTGCTTGAGTGCATTCGCGCGCTCTCGCTTTCTCCACTTTACAATTTTTTTGTTATTATTTATCTATTCCTGAGAGTTTATCTTATTTTTTATTTGTTTATTTAAATGAAGTCGACCAGTTGCCTGCCCTTCCTTCCATTATCCGTCACCGAGACAAACTGAACAAAGTTCTGAGGTCGACCTTGTAAAGATAAGGATTCAGGTCTGTCTGCTGTTTACCTTTGCTCCTGCGCGCACTGCCCTTCTCTCCACATTTATGTGTTTGTTTGTTTGTCTATCTAATCTTTTGGGTTTTTATTTCTAATGAGGTCGACCAGTTGTCTATTTATTATTTTTTTTACTACGCATCAAGCTGCGCTGCTTGTCTTTGCTCCTGTGTGCTCGCGCACTCTCGCCTTTTCCACTTATTTTTATTTTTGATTTATTTTGTCAATTTTAAAAAAAAATACGCATCGTGCTGTGCTGTTTGTGTTTGCTTGAGTGCATTCGCGCGCTCTCGCTTTCTCCACTTTACAATTTTTTTGTTATTATTTATCTATTCCTGAGAGTTTATCTTATTTTTTATTTGTTTATTTAAATGAAGTCGACCAGTTGCCTGCCCTTCCTTCCATTATCCGTCACCGAGACAAACTGAACAAAGTTCTGAGGTCGACCTTGTAAAGATAAGGATTCAGGTCTGTCTGCTGTTTACCTTTGCTCCTGCGCGCACTGCCCTTCTCTCCACATTTATGTGTTTGTTTGTTTGTCTATCTAATCTTTTGGGTTTTTATTTCTAATGAGGTCGACCAGTTGTCTATTTATTATTTTTTTTACTACGCATCAAGCTGCGCTGCTTGTCTTTGCTCCTGTGTGCTCGCGCACTCTCGCCTTTTCCACTTATTTTTATTTTTGATTTATTTTTGATTTATTTTGTCAATTTAAAAAAAAATACGCATCGTGCTGTGCTGTTTGTGTTTGCTTGAGTGCATTCGCGCGCTCTCGCTTTCTCCACTTTACAATTTTTTTGTTATTATTTATCTATTCCTGAGAGTTTATCTTATTTTTTATTTGTTTATTTAAATGAAGTCGACCAGTTGCCTGCCCTTCCTTCCATTATCCGTCACCGAGACAAACTGAACAAAGTTCTGAGGTCGACCTTGTAAAGATAAGGATTCAGGTCTGTCTGCTGTTTACCTTTGCTCCTGCGCGCACTGCCCTTCTCTCCACATTTATGTGTTTGTTTGTTTGTCTATCTAATCTTTTGGGTTTTTATTTCTAATGAGGTCGACCAGTTGTCTATTTATTATTTTTTTTACTACGCATCAAGCTGCGCTGCTTGTCTTTGCCTGTGTGCTCGCGCACTCTCGCCTTTTCCACTTATTTTTATTTTTGATTTATTTTTATTTATTTTGTCAATTTAAAAAAAAATACGCATCGTGCTGTGCTGTTTGTGTTTGCTTGAGTGCATTCGCGCGCTCTCGCTTTCTCCACTTTACAATTTTTTTGTTATTATTTATCTATTCCTGAGAGTTTATCTTATTTTTTATTTTTTATTTAAATGAAGTCGACCAGTTGCCTGCCCTTCCTTCCATTATCCGTCACCGAGACAAACTGAACAAAGTTCTGAGGTCGACCTTGTAAAGATAAGGATTCAGGTCTGTCTGCTGTTTACCTTTGCTCCTGCGCGCACTGCCCTTCTCTCCACATTTATGTGTTTGTTTGTTTGTCTATCTAATCTTTTGGGTTTTTTTCTAATGAGGTCGACCAGTTGTCTATTTATTATTTTTTTTACTACGCATCAAGCTGCGCTGCTTGTCTTTGCTCCTGTGTGCTCGCGCACTCTCGCCTTTTCCACTTATTTTTATTTTTGATTTATTTTTGATTTATTTTGTCAATTTAAAAAAAATACGCATCGTGCTGTGCTGTTTGTGTTTGCTTGAGTGCATTCGCGCGCTCTCGCTTTCTCCACTTTACAATTTTTTTGTTATTATTTATCTATTCCTGAGAGTTTATCTTATTTTTTATTTGTTTATTTAAATGAAGTCGACCAGTTGCCTGCCCTTCCTTCCATTATCCGTCACCGAGACAAACTGAACAAAGTTCTGAGGTCGACCTTGTAAAGATAAGGATTCAGGTCTGTCTGCTGTTTACCTTTGCTCCTGCGCGCACTGCCCTTCTCTCCACATTTATGTGTTTGTTTGTTTGTCTATCTAATCTTTTGGGTTTTTATTTCTAATGAGGTCGACCAGTTGTCTATTTATTATTTTTTTTACTACGCATCAAGCTGCGCTGCTTGTCTTTGCTCCTGTGTGCTCGCGCACTCTCGCCTTTTCCACTTATTTTTATTTTTGATTTATTTTTGATTTATTTTGTCAATTTAAAAAAAATACGCATCGTGCTGTGCTGTTTGTGTTTGCTTGAGTGCATTCGCGCGCTCTCGCTTTCTCCACTTTACAATTTTTTTGTTATTATTTATCTATTCCTGAGAGTTTATCTTATTTTTTATTTGTTTATTTAAATGAAGTCGACCAGTTGCCTGCCCTTCCTTCCATTATCCGTCACCGAGACAAACTGAACAAAGTTCTGAGGTCGACCTTGTAAAGATAAGGATTCAGGTCTGTCTGCTGTTTACCTTTGCTCCTGCGCGCACTGCCCTTCTCTCCACATTTATGTGTTTGTTTGTTTGTCTATCTAATCTTTTGGGTTTTTATTTCTAATGAGGTCGACCAGTTGTCTATTTATTATTTTTTTTACTACGCATCAAGCTGCGCTGCTTGTCTTTGCTCCTGTGTGCTCGCGCACTCTCGCCTTTTCCACTTATTTTTATTTTTGATTTATTTTTGATTTATTTTGTCAATTTAAAAAAAATACGCATCGTGCTGTGCTGTTTGTGTTTGCTTGAGTGCATTCGCGCGCTCTCGCTTTCTCCACTTTACAATTTTTTTGTTATTATTTATCTATTCCTGAGAGTTTATCTTATTTTTTATTTGTTTATTTAAATGAAGTCGACCAGTTGCCTGCCCTTCCTTCCATTATCCGTCACCGAGACAAACTGAACAAAGTTCTGAGGTCGACCTTGTAAAGATAAGGATTCAGGTCTGTCTGCTGTTTACCTTTGCTCCTGCGCGCACTGCCCTTCTCTCCACATTTATGTGTTTGTTTGTTTGTCTATCTAATCTTTTGGGTTTTTATTTCTAATGAGGTCGACCAGTTGTCTATTTATTATTTTTTTTACTACGCATCAAGCTGCGCTGCTTGTCTTTGCTCCTGTGTGCTCGCGCACTCTCGCCTTTTCCACTTATTTTTATTTTTGATTTATTTTTGTTTTATTTTGTCAATTTTAAAAAAAAATACGCATCGTGCTGTGCTGTTTGTGTTTGCTTGAGTGCATTCGCGCGCTCTCGCTTTCTCCACTTTACAATTTTTTTGTTATTATTTATCTATTCCTGAGAGTTTATCTTATTTTTTATTTGTTTATTTAAATGAAGTCGACCAGTTGCCTGCCCTTCCTTCCATTATCCGTCACCGAGACAAACTGAACAAAGTTCTGAGGTCGACCTTGTAAAGATAAGGATTCAGGTCTGTCTGCTGTTTACCTTTGCTCCTGCGCGCACTGCCCTTCTCTCCACATTTATGTGTTTGTTTGTTTGTCTATCTAATCTTTTGGGTTTTTATTTCTAATGAGGTCGACCAGTTGTCTATTTATTATTTTTTTTACTACGCATCAAGCTGCGCTGCTTGTCTTTGCTCCTGTGTGCTCGCGCACTCTCGCCTTTTCCACTTATTTTTATTTTTGATTTATTTTTTATTTATTTTGTCAATTTTAAAAAAAAATACGCATCGTGCTGTGCTGTTTGTGTTTGCTTGAGTGCATTCGCGCGCTCTCGCTTTCTCCACTTTACAATTTTTTTGTTATTATTTATCTATTCCTGAGAGTTTATCTTATTTTTTATTTGTTTATTTAAATGAAGTCGACCAGTTGCCTGCCCTTCCTTCCATTATCCGTCACCGAGACAAACTGAACAAAGTTCTGAGGTCGACCTTGTAAAGATAAGGATTCAGGTCTGTCTGCTGTTTACCTTTGCTCCTGCGCGCACTGCCCTTCTCTCCACATTTATGTGTTTGTTTGTTTGTCTATCTAATCTTTTGGGTTTTTATTTCTAATGAGGTCGACCAGTTGTCTATTTATTATTTTTTTTACTACGCATCAAGCTGCGCTGCTTGTCTTTGCTCCTGTGTGCTCGCGCACTCTCGCCTTTTCCACTTATTTTTATTTTTGATTTATTTTGTCAATTTAAAAAAAAAATACGCATCGTGCTGTGCTGTTTGTGTTTGCTTGAGTGCATTCGCGCGCTCTCGCTTTCTCCACTTTACAATTTTTTTGTTATTATTTATCTATTCCTGAGAGTTTATCTTATTTTTTATTTGTTTATTTAAATGAAGTCGACCAGTTGCCTGCCCTTCCTTCCATTATCCGTCACCGAGACAAACTGAACAAAGTTCTGAGGTCGACCTTGTAAAGATAAGGATTCAGGTCTGTCTGCTGTTTACCTTTGCTCCTGCGCGCACTGCCCTTCTCTCCACATTTATGTGTTTGTTTGTTTGTCTATCTAATCTTTTGGGTTTTTATTTCTAATGAGGTCGACCAGTTGTCTATTTATTATTTTTTTTACTACGCATCAAGCTGCGCTGCTTGTCTTTGCTCCTGTGTGCTCGCGCACTCTCGCCTTTTCCACTTATTTTTATTTTTGATTCATTTTTGATTTATTTTGTCAATTTAAAAAAAATACGCATCGTGCTGTGCTGTTTGTGTTTGCTTGAGTGCATTCGCGCGCTCTCGCGTTCTCCACTTTACAATTTTTTTGTTATTATTTATCTATTCCTGAGAGTTTATCTTATTTTTTATTTGTTTATTTAAATGAAGTCGACCAGTTGCCTGCCCTTCCTTCCATTATCCGTCACCGAGACAAACTGAACAAAGTTCTGAGGTCGACCTTGTAAAGATAAGGATTCAGGTCTGTCTGCTGTTTACCTTTCCTCCTGCGCGCACTGCCCTTCTCTCCACATTTATGTGTTTGTTTGTTTGTCTATCTAATCTTTTGGGTTTTTATTTCTAATGAGGTCGACCAGTTGTCTATTTATTATTTTTTTTACTACGCATCAAGCTGCGCTGCTTGTCTTTGCTCCTGTGTGCTCGCGCACTCTCGCCTTTTCCACTTATTTTTATTTTTGATTTATTTTTGATTTATTTTGTCAATTTAAAAAAAAATACGCATCGTGCTGTGCTGTTTGTGTTTGCTTGAGTGCATTCGCGCGCTCTCGCTTTCTCCACTTTACAATTTTTTTGTTATTATTTATCTATTCCTGAGAGTTTATCTTATTTTTTATTTGTTTATTTAAATGAAGTCGACCAGTTGCCTGCCCTTCCTTCCATTATCCGTCACCGAGACAAACTGAACAAAGTTCTGAGGTCGACCTTGTAAAGATAAGGATTCAGGTCTGTCTGCTGTTTACCTTTGCTCCTGCGCGCACTGCCCTTCTCTCCACATTTATGTGTTTGTTTGTTTGTCTATCTAATCTTTTGGGTTTTTATTTCTAATGAGGTCGACCAGTTGTCTATTTATTATTTTTTTTACTACGCATCAAGCTGCGCTGCTTGTCTTTGCTCCTGTGTGCTCGCGCACTCTCGCCTTTTCCACTTATTTTTATTTTTGATTTATTTTGATTTATTTTGTCAATTTTAAAAAAAAATACGCATCGTGCTGTGCTGTTTGTGTTTGCTTGAGTGCATTCGCGCGCTCTCGCTTTCTCCACTTTACAATTTTTTTGTTATTATTTATCTATTCCTGAGAGTTTATCTTATTTTTTATTTGTTTATTTAAATGAAGTCGACCAGTTGCCTGCCCTTCCTTCCATTATCCGTCACCGAGACAAACTGAACAAAGTTCTGAGGTCGACCTTGTAAAGATAAGGATTCAGGTCTGTCTGCTGTTTACCTTTGCTCCTGCGCGCACTGCCCTTCTCTCCACATTTATGTGTTTGTTTGTTTGTCTATCTAATCTTTTGGGTTTTTATTTCTAATGAGGTCGACCAGTTGTCTATTTATTATTTTTTTTACTACGCATCAAGCTGCGCTGCTTGTCTTTGCTCCTGTGTGCTCGCGCACTCTCGCCTTTTCCACTTATTTTTATTTTTGATTTATTTTTGATTATTTTGTCAATTTTAAAAAAAAATACGCATCGTGCTGTGCTGTTTGTGTTTGCTTGAGTGCATTCGCGCGCTCTCGCTTTCTCCACTTTACAATTTTTTTGTTATTATTTATCTATTCCTGAGAGTTTATCTTATTTTTTATTTGTTTATTTAAATGAAGTCGACCAGTTGCCTGCCCTTCCTTCCATTATCCGTCACCGAGACAAACTGAACAAAGTTCTGAGGTCGACCTTGTAAAGATAAGGATTCAGGTCTGTCTGCTGTTTACCTTTGCTCCTGCGCGCACTGCCCTTCTCTCCACATTTATGTGTTTGTTTGTTTGTCTATCTAATCTTTTGGGTTTTTATTTCTAATGAGGTCGACCAGTTGTCTATTTATTATTTTTTTTACTACGCATCAAGCTGCGCTGCTTGTCTTTGCTCCTGTGTGCTCGCGCACTCTCGCCTTTTCCACTTATTTTTATTTTTGATTTATTTTGTCAATTTAAAAAAAAATACGCATCGTGCTGTGCTGTTTGTGTTTGCTTGAGTGCATTCGCGCGCTCTCGCTTTCTCCACTTTACAATTTTTTTGTTATTATTTATCTATTCCTGAGAGTTTATCTTATTTTTTATTTGTTTATTTAAATGAAGTCGACCAGTTGCCTGCCCTTCCTTCCATTATCCGTCACCGAGACAAACTGAACAAAGTTCTGAGGTCGACCTTGTAAAGATAAGGATTCAGGTCTGTCTGCTGTTTACCTTTGCTCCTGCGCGCACTGCCCTTCTCTCCACATTTATGTGTTTGTTTGTTTGTCTATCTAATCTTTTGGGTTTTTATTTCTAATGAGGTCGACCAGTTGTCTATTTATTATTTTTTTTACTACGCATCAAGCTGCGCTGCTTGTCTTTGCTCCTGTGTGCTCGCGCACTCTCGCCTTTTCCACTTATTTTTATTTTTGATTTATTTTTGATTTATTTTGTCAATTTAAAAAAAAATACGCATCGTGCTGTGCTGTTTGTGTTTGCTTGAGTGCATTCGCGCGCTCTCGCTTTCTCCACTTTACAATTTTTTTGTTATTATTTATCTATTCCTGAGAGTTTATCTTATTTTTTATTTGTTTATTTAAATGAAGTCGACCAGTTGCCTGCCCTTCCTTCCATTATCCGTCACCGAGACAAACTGAACAAAGTTCTGAGGTCGACCTTGTAAAGATAAGGATTCAGGTCTGTCTGCTGTTTACCTTTGCTCCTGCGCGCACTGCCCTTCTCTCCACATTTATGTGTTTGTTTGTTTGTCTATCTAATCTTTTGGGTTTTTATTTCTAATGAGGTCGACCAGTTGTCTATTTATTATTTTTTTTACTACGCATCAAGCTGCGCTGCTTGTCTTTGCTCCTGTGTGCTCGCGCACTCTCGCCTTTTCCACTTATTTTTATTTTTGATTTATTTTTGATTTATTTTGTCAATTTAAAAAAAAATACGCATCGTGCTGTGCTGTTTGTGTTTGCTTGAGTGCATTCGCGCGCTCTCGCTTTCTCCACTTTACAATTTTTTTGTTATTATTTATCTATTCCTGAGAGTTTATCTTATTTTTTATTTGTTTATTTAAATGAAGTCGACCAGTTGCCTGCCCTTCCTTCCATTATCCGTCACCGAGACAAACTGAACAAAGTTCTGAGGTCGACCTTGTAAAGATAAGGATTCAGGTCTGTCTGCTGTTTACCTTTGCTCCTGCGCGCACTGCCCTTCTCTCCACATTTATGTGTTTGTTTGTTTGTCTATCTAATCTTTTGGGTTTTTATTTCTAATGAGGTCGACCAGTTGTCTATTTATTATTTTTTTTACTACGCATCAAGCTGCGCTGCTTGTCTTTGCTCCTGTGTGCTCGCGCACTCTCGCCTTTTCCACTTATTTTTATTTTTGATTTATTTTGTCAATTTAAAAAAAAATACGCATCGTGCTGTGCTGTTTGTGTTTGCTTGAGTGCATTCGCGCGCTCTCGCTTTCTCCACTTTACAATTTTTTTTTATTATTTATCTATTCCTGGGAGTTTATCTTAATTTTTATTTGTTTATTTAAATGAAGTCGATCAGTTGCCTGCCCTTCCTTCCATTATCTGTCACCGAGACAAATTGAACAAAGTTCTGAGGTCGACCTTGTAAAGATAAGGATTCAGGTCTGTCTGCTGTTTACCTTTGCTCCTGCGCGCACTGCCCTTCTCTCCACATTTATGTGTTTGTTTGTTTGTCTATCTAATCTTTTGGGTTTTTATTTCTAATGAGGTTGACCAGTTGTCTATTTATTATTTTTTTTACTACGCATCAAGGTGCGCTGCTTGTCTTTGCTCCTGTGTGCTCGCACACTCTCGCCTTTTCCACTTATTTTTATTTTTGATTTATTTTTTATTTATTTTGTAAATTTTTAAAAAAAAATACGCATCGTGCTGTGCTGTTTGTGTTTGCTTGAGTGCATTCGTCCGCTCTCGCTTTCTCCACTTTACAATTTTTTTGTTATTATTTATCTATTCCTGAGAGTTTATCTTATTTTTTATTTGTTTATTTAAATGAAGTCGACCAGTTGCCTGCCCTTCCTTCCATTATCCGTCACCGAGACAAACTGAACAAAGTTCTGAGGTCGACCTTGTAAAGATAAGGATTCAGGTCTGTCTGCTGTTTACCTTTGCTCCTGCTCGCACTGCCCTTCTCTCCACATTTATGTGTTTGTTTGTTTGTCTATCTAATCTTTTGGGTTTTTATTTCTAATGAGGTCGACCAGTTGTCTATTTATTATTTTTTTTACTACACATCAAGCTGCGCTGCTTGTCTTTGCTCCTGTGTGCTCGCGTACTCTCGCCTTTTCCACTTATTTTTATTTTTGATTTATTTTGTCAATTTTAAAAAAAAATACGCATCGTGCTGTGCTGTTTGTGTTTGCTTGAGTGCATTCGCGCGCTCTCGCTTTCTCCACTTTACATTTTTTTTTGTTATTATTTATCTATTCCTGAGAGTTTATCTTATTTTTTATTTGTTTTTTTAAATGAAGTCGACCAGTTGCCTGCACTTCCTTCCATTATCCGTCACCGAGACAAACTGAACAAAGTTCTGAGGTCGACCTTGTAAAGATAAGGATTCAGGTCTGTCTGCTGTTTACCTTTGCTCCTTCGCGCACTGCCCTTCTCTCCACATGTATGTGTTTGTTAGTTTGTCTATCTAATCTTTTGGGTTTTTATTTCTAATGAGGTCGACCAGTTGTCTATTTATTATTTTTTTTACTACGCATCAAGCTGCGCTGCTTGTCTTTGCTCCTGTGTGCTCGCGCACTCTCGCCTTTTCCACTTATTTTTATTTTTGATTCATTTTTTATTTATTTTGTCAATTTTAAAAAAAAATACGCATCGTGCTGTGCTGTTTGTGTTTGCTTGAGTGCATTCGCGCGCTCTCGCTTTCTCCACTTTACAATTTTTTTGTTATTATTTATCTATTCCTGAGAGTTTATCTTATTTTTTATTTGTTTATTTAAATGAAGTCGACCAGTTGCCTGCCCTTCCTTCCATTATCCGTCACCGAGACAAACTGAACAAAGTTCTGAGGTCGACCTTGTAAAGATAAGGATTCAGGTCTGTCTGCTGTTTACCTTTGCTCCTGCGCGCACTGCCCTTCTCTCCACATTTATGTGTTTGTTTGTTTGTCTATCTAATCTTTTGGGTTTTTATTTCTAATGAGGTCGACCAGTTGTCTATTTATTATTTTTTTTACTACGCATCAAGCTGCGCTGCTTGTCTTTGCTCCTGTGTGCTCGCGCACTCTCGCCTTTTCCACTTATTTTTATTTTTGATTTATTTTTGATTTATTTTGTCAATTTAAAAAAAAATACGCATCGTGCTGTGCTGTTTGTGTTTGCTTGAGTGCATTCGCGCGCTCTCGCTTTCTCCACTTTACAATTTTTTTGTTATTATTTATCTATTCCTGAGAGTTTATCTTATTTTTTATTTGTTTATTTAAATGAAGTCGACCAGTTGCCTGCCCTTCCTTCCATTATCCGTCACCGAGACAAACTGAACAAAGTTCTGAGGTCGACCTTGTAAAGATAAGGATTCAGGTCTGTCTGCTGTTTACCTTTGCTCCTGCGCGCACTGCCCTTCTCTCCACATTTATGTGTTTGTTTGTTTGTCTATCTAATCTTTTGGGTTTTTATTTCTAATGAGGTCGACCAGTTGTCTATTTATTATTTTTTTTACTACGCATCAAGCTGCGCTGCTTGTCTTTGCTCCTGTGTGCTCGCGCACTCTCGCCTTTTCCACTTATTTTTATTTTTGATTCATTTTGATTTATTTTGTCAATTTAAAAAAAAATACGCATCGTGCTGTGCTGTTTGTGTTTGCTTGAGTGCATTCGCGCGCTCTCGCGTTCTCCACTTTACAATTTTTTTGTTATTATTTATCTATTCCTGAGAGTTTATCTTATTTTTTATTTGTTTATTTAAATGAAGTCGACCAGTTGCCTGCCCTTCCTTCCATTATCCGTCACCGAGACAAACTGAACAAAGTTCTGAGGTCGACCTTGTAAAGATAAGGATTCAGGTCTGTCTGCTGTTTACCTTTGCTCCTGCGCGCACTGCCCTTCTCTCCACATTTATGTGTTTGTTTGTTTGTCTATCTAATCTTTTGGGTTTTTATTTCTAATGAGGTCGACCAGTTGTCTATTTATTATTTTTTTTACTACGCATCAAGCTGCGCTGCTTGTCTTTGCTCCTGTGTGCTCGCGCACTCTCGCCTTTTCCACTTATTTTTATTTTTGATTTATTTTGTCAATTTAAAAAAAAATACGCATCGTGCTGTGCTGTTTGTGTTTGCTTGAGTGCATTCGCGCGCTCTCGCTTTCTCCACTTTACAATTTTTTTTTATTATTTATCTATTCCTGGGAGTTTATCTTAATTTTTATTTGTTTATTTAAATGAAGTCGATCAGTTGCCTGCCCTTCCTTCCATTATCTGTCACCGAGACAAATTGAACAAAGTTCTGAGGTCGACCTTGTAAAGATAAGGATTCAGGTCTGTCTGCTGTTTACCTTTGCTCCTGCGCGCACTGCCCTTCTCTCCACATTTATGTGTTTGTTTGTTTGTCTATCTAATCTTTTGGGTTTTTATTTCTAATGAGGTTGACCAGTTGTCTATTTATTATTTTTTTTACTACGCATCAAGGTGCGCTGCTTGTCTTTGCTCCTGTGTGCTCGCACACTCTCGCCTTTTCCACTTATTTTTATTTTTGATTTATTTTTTATTTATTTTGTAAATTTTTAAAAAAAAATACGCATCGTGCTGTGCTGTTTGTGTTTGCTTGAGTGCATTCGTCCGCTCTCGCTTTCTCCACTTTACAATTTTTTTGTTATTATTTATCTATTCCTGAGAGTTTATCTTATTTTTTATTTGTTTATTTAAATGAAGTCGACCAGTTGCCTGCCCTTCCTTCCATTATCCGTCACCGAGACAAACTGAACAAAGTTCTGAGGTCGACCTTGTAAAGATAAGGATTCAGGTCTGTCTGCTGTTTACCTTTGCTCCTGCTCGCACTGCCCTTCTCTCCACATTTATGTGTTTGTTTGTTTGTCTATCTAATCTTTTGGGTTTTTATTTCTAATGAGGTCGACCAGTTGTCTATTTATTATTTTTTTTACTACACATCAAGCTGCGCTGCTTGTCTTTGCTCCTGTGTGCTCGCGTACTCTCGCCTTTTCCACTTATTTTTATTTTTGATTTATTTTGTCAATTTTAAAAAAAAATACGCATCGTGCTGTGCTGTTTGTGTTTGCTTGAGTGCATTCGCGCGCTCTCGCTTTCTCCACTTTACATTTTTTTTTGTTATTATTTATCTATTCCTGAGAGTTTATCTTATTTTTTATTTGTTTTTTTAAATGAAGTCGACCAGTTGCCTGCACTTCCTTCCATTATCCGTCACCGAGACAAACTGAACAAAGTTCTGAGGTCGACCTTGTAAAGATAAGGATTCAGGTCTGTCTGCTGTTTACCTTTGCTCCTTCGCGCACTGCCCTTCTCTCCACATGTATGTGTTTGTTAGTTCGTCTATCTAATCTTTTGGGTTTTTATTTCTAATGAGGTCGACCAGTTGTCTATTTATTATTTTTTTTACTACGCATCAAGCTGCGCTGCTTGTCTTTGCTCCTGTGTGCTCGCGCACTCTCGCCTTTTCCACTTATTTTTATTTTTGATTCATTTTTTATTTATTTTGTCAATTTAAAAAAAAATACGCATCGTGCTGTGCTGTTTGTGTTTGCTTGAGTGCATTCGCGCGCTCTCGCGTTCTCCACTTTACAATTTTTTTGTTATTATTTATCTATTCCTGAGAGTTTATCTTATTTTTTATTTGTTTATTTAAATGAAGTCGACCAGTTGCCTGCCCTTCCTTCCATTATCCGTCACCGAGACAAACTGAACAAAGTTCTGAGGTCGACCTTGTAAAGATAAGGATTCAGGTCTGTCTGCTGTATACCTTTCCTCCTGCGCGCACTGCCCTTCTCTCCACATTTATGTGTTTGTTTGTTTGTCTATCTAATCTTTTGGGTTTTTATTTCTAATGAGGTCGACCAGTTGTCTATTTATTATTTTTTTTACTACGCATCAAGCTGCGCTGCTTGTCTTTGCACCTGTGTGCTCGCGCACTCTCGCCTTTTCCACTTATTTTTATTTTTGATTTATTTTTGATTTATTTTGTCAATTTAAAAAAAAATACGCATCGTGCTGTGCTGTTTGTGTTTGCTTGAGTGCATTCGCGCGCTCTCGCTTTCTCCACTTTACAATTTTTTTGTTATTATTTATCTATTCCTGAGAGTTTATCTTATTTTTTATTTGTTTATTTAAATGAAGTCGACCAGTTGCCTGCCCTTCCTTCCATTATCCGTCACCGAGACAAACTGAACAAAGTTCTGAGGTCGACCTTGTAAAGATAAGGATTCAGGTCTGTCTGCTGTTTACCTATGCTCCTGCGCGCACTGCCCTTCTCTCCACATTTATGTGTTTGTTTGTTTGTCTATCTAATCTTTTGCGTTTTTATTTCTAATGAGGTCGACCAGTTGTCTATTTATTATTTTTTTTACTACGCATCAAGCTGCGCTGCTTGTCTTTGCTCCTGTGTGCTCGCGCACTCTCGCCTTTTCCACTTATTTTTATTTTTGATTTATTTGTGATTTATTTTGTCAATTTTAAAAAAAAATACGCATCGTGCTGTGCTGTTTGTGTTTGCTTGAGTGCATTCGCGCGCTCTCGCTTTCTCCACTTTACAATTTTTTTGTTATTATTTATCTATTCCTGAGAGTTTATCTTATTTTTTATTTGTTTATTTAAATGAAGTCGACCAGTTGCCGGCCCTTCCTTCCATTATCCGTCACCGAGACAAACTGAACAAAGTTCTGAGGTCGACCTTGTAAAGATAAGGATTCAGGTCTGTCTGCTGTTTACCTTTGCTCCTGCGCGCACTGCCCTTCTCTCCACATTTATGTGTTTGTTTGTTTGTCTATCTAATCTTTTGGGTTTTTATTTCTAATGAGGTCGACCAGTTGTCAATTTATTATTTTTTTTACTACGCATCAAGCTGCGCTGCTTGTCTTTGCTCCTGTGTGCTCGCGCACTCTCGCCTTTTCCACTTATTTTTATTTTTGATTTATTTTTGATTCATTTTGTCAATTTAAAAAAAAATACGCATCGTGCTGTGCTGTTTGTGTTTGCTTGAGTGCATTCGCGCGCTCTCGCTTTCTCCACTTTACAATTTTTTTTTATTATTTATCTATTCCTGGGAGTTTATCTTAATTTTTATTTGTTTATTTAAATGAAGTCGATCAGTTGCCTGCCCTTCCTTCCATTATCTGTCACCGAGACAAATTGAACAAAGTTCTGAGGTCGACCTTGTAAAGATAAGGATTCAGGTCTGTCTGCTGTTTACCTTTGCTCCTGCGCGCACTGCCCTTCTCTCCACATTTATGTGTTTGTTTGTTTGTCTATCTAATCTTTTGGGTTTTTATTTCTAATGAGGTTGACCAGTTGTCTATTTATTTTTTTTTTAATACACATCAAGGTGCGCTGCTTGTCTTTGCTCCTGTGTGCTCGCACACTCTCGCCTTTTCCACTTATTTTTATTTTTGATTTATTTTGTAAATTTTTAAAAAAAAATACGCATCGTGCTGTGCTGTTTGTGTTTGCTTGAGTGCATTCGTCCGCTCTCGCTTTCTCCACTTTACAATTTTTTTGTTATTATTTATCTATTCCTGAGAGTTTATCTTATTTTTTATTTGTTTATTTAAATGAAGTCGACCAGTTGCCTGCCCTTCCTTCCATTATCCGTCACCGAGACAAACTGAACAAAGTTCTGAGGTCGACCTTGTAAAGATAAGGATTCAGGTCTGTCTGCTGTTTACCTTTGCTCCTGCTCGCACTGCCCTTCTCTCCACATTTATGTGTTTGTTTGTTTGTCTATCTAATCTTTTGGGTTTTTATTTCTAATGAGGTCGACCAGTTGTCTATTTATTATTTTTTTTACTACACATCAAGCTGCGCTGCTTGTCTTTGCTCCTGTGTGCTCGCGTACTCTCGCCTTTTCCACTTATTTTTATTTTTGATTTATTTTGTCAATTTTAAAAAAAAATACGCATCGTGCTGTGCTGTTTGTGTTTGCTTGAGTGCATTCGCGCGCTCTCGCTTTCTCCACTTTACATTTTTTTTTGTTATTATTTATCTATTCCTGAGAGTTTATCTTATTTTTTATTTGTTTTTTAAATGAAGTCGACCAGTTGCCTGCACTTCCTTCCATTATCCGTCACCGAGACAAACTGAACAAAGTTCTGAGGTCGACCTTGTAAAGATAAGGATTCAGGTCTGTCTGCTGTTTACCTTTGCTCCTTCGCGCACTGCCCTTCTCTCCACATGTATGTGTTTGTTAGTTCGTCTATCTAATCTTTTGGGTTTTTATTTCTAATGAGGTCGACCAGTTGTCTATTTATTATTTTTTTTACTACGCATCAAGCTGCGCTGCTTGTCTTTGCTCCTGTGTGCTCGCGCACTCTCGCCTTTTCCACTTATTTTTATTTTTGATTCATTTTTTATTTATTTTGTCAATTTAAAAAAAAATACGCATCGTGCTGTGCTGTTTGTGTTTGCTTGAGTGCATTCGCGCGCTCTCGCGTTCTCCACTTTACAATTTTTTTGTTATTATTTATCTATTCCTGAGAGTTTATCTTATTTTTTATTTGTTTATTTAAATGAAGTCGACCAGTTGCCTGCCCTTCCTTCCATTATCCGTCACCGAGACAAACTGAACAAAGTTCTGAGGTCGACCTTGTAAAGAGAAGGATTCAGGTCTGTCTGCTGTTTACCTTTGCTCCTGCGCGCACTGCCCTTCTCTCCACATTTATGTGTTTGTTTGTTTGTCTATCTAATCTTTTGGGTTTTTATTTCTAATGAGGTCGACCAGTTGTCTATTTATTATTTTTTTTACTACGCATCAAGCTGCGCTGCTTGTCTTTGCTCCTGTGTGCTCGCGCACTCTCGCCTTTTCCACTTATTTTTATTTTTGATTTATTTTGTCAATTTAAAAAAAATACGCATCGTGCTGTGCTGTTTGTGTTTGCTTGAGTGCATTCGCGCGCTCTCGCTTTCTCCACTTTACAATTTTTTTGTTATTATTTATCTATTCCTGAGAGTTTATCTTATTTTTTATTTGTTTATTTAAATGAAGTCGACCAGTTGCCTGCCCTTCCTTCCATTATCCGTCACCGAGACAAACTGAACAAAGTTCTGAGGTCGACCTTGTAAAGATAAGGATTCAGGTCTGTCTGCTGTTTACCTTTGCTCCTGCGCGCACTGCCCTTCTCTCCACATTTATGTGTTTGTTTGTTTGTCTATCTAATCTTTTGGGTTTTTATTTCTAATGAGGTCGACCAGTTGTCTATTTATTATTTTTTTTACTACGCATCAAGCTGCGCTGCTTGTCTTTGCTCCTGTGTGCTCGCGCACTCTCGCCTTTTCCACTTATTTTTATTTTTGATTTATTTGTGATTTATTTTGTCAATTTTAAAAAAAAATACGCATCGTGCTGTGCTGTTTGTGTTTGCTTGAGTGCATTCGCGCGCTCTCGCTTTCTCCACTTTACAATTTTTTTGTTATTATTTATCTATTCCTGAGAGTTTATCTTATTTTTTATTTGTTTATTTAAATGAAGTCGACCAGTTGCCTGCCCTTCCTTCCATTATCCGTCACCGAGACAAACTGAACAAAGTTCTGAGGTCGACCTTGTAAAGATAAGGATTCAGGTCTGTCTGCTGTTTACCTTTGCTCCTGCGCGCACTGCCCTTCTCTCCACATTTATGTGTTTGTTTGTTTGTCTATCTAATCTTTTGGGTTTTTATTTCTAATGAGGTCGACCAGTTGTCAATTTATTATTTTTTTTACTACGCATCAAGCTGCGCTGCTTGTCTTTGCTCCTGTGTGCTCGCGCACTCTCGCCTTTTCCACTTATTTTTATTTTTGATTTATTTTGTCAATTTAAAAAAAAATACGCATCGTGCTGTGCTGTTTGTGTTTGCTTGAGTGCATTCGCGCGCTCTCGCTTTCTCCACTTTACAATTTTTTTGTTATTATTTATCTATTCCTGAGAGTTTATCTTATTTTTTATTTGTTTATTTAAATGAAGTCGACCAGTTGCCTGCCCTTCCTTCCATTATCCGTCACCGAGACAAACTGAACAAAGTTCTGAGGTCGACCTTGTAAAGATAAGGATTCAGGTCTGTCTGCTGTTTACCTTTGCTCCTGCCGGCACTGCCCTTCTCTCCACATTTATGTGTTTGTTTGTTTGTCTATCTAATCTTTTGGGTTTTTATTTCTAATGAGGTCGACCAGTTGTCTATTTATTATTTTTTTTACTACGCATCAAGCTGCGCTGCTTGTCTTTGCTCCTGTGTGCTCGCGCACTCTCGCCTTTTCCACTTATTTTTATTTTTGATTTATTTTTGATTTATTTTGTCAGTTTTTAAAAAAAAATACGCATCGTGCTGTGCTGTTTGTGTTTGCTTGAGTGCATTCGCGCGCTCTCGCTTTCTCCACTTTACAATTTTTTTGTTATTATTTATCTATTCCTGAGAGTTTATCTTATTTTTTATTTGTTTATTTAAATGAAGTCGACCAGTTGCCTCCCTTCCTTCCATTATCCGTCACCGAGACAAACTGAACAAAGTTCTGAGGTCGACCTTGTAAAGATAAGGATTCAGGTCTGTCTGCTGTTTACCTTTGCTCCTGCGCGCACTGCCCTTCTCTCCACATTTATGTGTTTGTTTGTTTGTCTATCTAATCTTTTGGGTTTTTATTTCTAATGAGGTCGACCAGTTGTCTATTTATTATTTTTTTTACTACGCATCAAGCTGCGCTGCTTGTCTTTGCTCCTGTGTGCTCGCGCAATCTCGCCTTTTCCACTTATTTTTATTTTTGATTTATTTTTCATTTATTTTATCAATTTTTTAAAAAAATACGCATCGTGCTGTGCTGTTTGTGTTTGCTTGAGTGCATTCGCGCGCTCTCGCTTTCTCCACTTTACAATTTTTTGTTATTATTTATCTATTCCTGAGAGTTTATCTTATTTTTTATTTGTTTATTTAAATGAAGTCGACCAGTTGCCTGCCCTTCCTTCCATTATCCGTCACCGAGACAAACTGAACAAAGTTCTGAGGTCGACCTTGTAAAGATAAGGATTCAGGTCTGTCTGCTGTTTACCTTTGCTCCTGCGCGCACTGCCCTTCTCTCCACATTTATGTGTTTGTTTGTTTGTCTATCTAATCTTTTGGGTTTTTATTTCTAATGAGGTCGACCAGTTGTCTATTTATTATTTTTTTTTACTACGCATCAAGCTGCGCTGCTTGTCTTTGCTCCTGTGTGCTCGCGCACTCTCGCCTTTTCCACTTATTTTTATTTTTGATTTATTTTGTCAATTTAAAAAAAAATACGCATCGTGCTGTGCTGTTTGTGTTTGCTTGAGTGCATTCGCGCGCTCTCGCGTTCTCCACTTTACAATTTTTTTGTTATTATTTATCTATTCCTGAGAGTTTATCTTATTTTTTATTTGTTTATTTAAATGAAGTCGACCAGTTGCCTGCCCTTCCTTCCATTATCCGTCACCGAGACAAACTGAACAAAGTTCTGAGGTCGACCTTGTAAAGATAAGGATTCAGGTCTGTCTGCTGTTTACCTTTGCTCCTGCGCGCACTGCCCTTCTCTCCACATTTATGTGTTTGTTTGTTTGTCTATCTAATCTTTTGGGTTTTTATTTCTAATGAGGTCGACCAGTTGTCTATTTATTATTTTTTTTACTACGCATCAAGCTGCGCTGCTTGTCTTTGCTCCTGTGTGCTCGCGCACTCTCGCCTTTTCCACTTATTTTTATTTTTGATTTATTTTGTCAATTTAAAAAAAAATACGCATCGTGCTGTGCTGTTTGTGTTTGCTTGAGTGCATTCGCGCGCTCTCGCTTTCTCCACTTTACAATTTTTTTGTTATTATTTATCTATTCCTGAGAGTTTATCTTATTTTTTATTTGTTTATTTAAATGAAGTCGACCAGTTGCCTGCCCTTCCTTCCATTATCCGTCACCGAGACAAACTGAACAAAGTTCTGAGGTCGACCTTGTAAAGATAAGGATTCAGGTCTGTCTGCTGTTTACCTTTGCTCCTGCGCGCACTGCCCTTCTCTCCACATTTATGTGTTTGTTTGTTTGTCTATCTAATCTTTTGGGTTTTTATTTCTAATGAGGTCGACCAGTTGTCTATTTATTATTTTTTTTACTACGCATCAAGCTGCGCTGCTTGTCTTTGCTCCTGTGTGCTCGCGCACTCTCGCCTTTTCCACTTATTTTTATTTTTGATTTATTTTGATTCATTTTGTCAATTTAAAAAAAAATACGCATCGTGCTGTGCTGTTTGTGTTTGCTTGAGTGCATTCGCGCGCTCTCGCTTTCTCCACTTTACAATTTTTTTGTTATTATTTATCTATTCCTGAGAGTTTATCTTATTTTTTATTTGTTTATTTAAATGAAGTCGACCAGTTGCCTGCCCTTCCTTCCATTATCCGTCACCGAGACAAACTGAACACCGTTCTGAGGTCGACCTTGTAAAGATAAGGATTCAGGTCTGTCTGCTGTTTACCTTTGCTCCTGCGCGCACTGCCCTTCTCTCCACATTTATGTGTTTGTTTGTTTGTCTATCTAATCTTTTGGGTTTTTATTTCTAATGAGGTCGACCAGTTGTCTATTTATTATTTTTTTTACTACGCATCAAGCTGCGCTGCTTGTCTTTGCTCCTGTGTGCTCGCGCACTCTCGCCTTTTCCACTTATTTTTATTTTTGATTTATTTTTGATTTATTTTGTCAATTTTAAAAAAAAATACGCATCGTGCTGTGCTGTTTGTGTTTGCTTGAGTGCATTCGCGCGCTCTCGCTTTCTCCACTTTACAATTTTTTTGTTATTATTTATCTATTCCTGAGAGTTTATCTTATTTTTTATTTGTTTATTTAAATGAAGTCGACCAGTTGCCTGCCCTTCCTTCCATTATCCGTCACCGAGACAAACTGAACAAAGTTCTGAGGTCGACCTTGTAAAGATAAGGATTCAGGTCTGTCTGCTGTTTACCTTTGCTCCTGCGCGCACTGCCCTTCTCTCCACATTTATGTGTTTGTTTGTTTGTCTATCTAATCTTTTGGGTTTTTATTTCTAATGAGGTCGACCAGTTGTCTATTTATTATTTTTTTACTACGCATCAAGCTGCGCTGCTTGTCTTTGCTCCTGTGTGCTCGCGCACTCTCGCCTTTTCCACTTATTTTTATTTTTGATTTATTTTTGATTTATTTTGTCAATTTTAAAAAAAAATACGCATCGTGCTGTGCTGTTTGTGTTTGCTTGAGTGCATTCGCGCGCTCTCGCTTTCTCCACTTTACAATTTTTTTGTTATTATTTATCTATTCCTGAGAGTTTATCTTATTTTTTATTTGTTTATTTAAATGAAGTCGACCAGTTGCCTGCCCTTCCTTCCATTATCCGTCACCGAGACAAACTGAACAAAGTTCTGAGGTCGACCTTGTAAAGATAAGGATTCAGGTCTGTCTGCTGTTTACCTTTGCTCCTGCGCGCACTGCCCTTCTCTCCACATTTATGTGTTTGTTTGTTTGTCTATCTAATCTTTTGGGTTTTTATTTCTAATGAGGTCGACCAGTTGTCTATTTATTATTTTTTTTACTACGCATCAAGCTGCGCTGCTTGTCTTTGCTCCTGTGTGCTCGCGCACTCTCGCCTTTTCCACTTATTTTTATTTTTGATTTATTTTGTCAATTTTAAAAAAAAATACGCATCGTGCTGTGCTGTTTGTGTTTGCTTGAGTGCATTCGCGCGCTCTCGCTTTCTCCACTTTACAATTTTTTTGTTATTATTTATCTATTCCTGAGAGTTTATCTTATTTTTTATTTGTTTATTTAAATGAAGTCGACCAGTTGCCTGCCCTTCCTTCCATTATCCGTCACCCGAGACAAACTGAACAAAGTTCTGAGGTCGACCTTGTAAAGATAAGGATTCAGGTCTGTCTGCTGTTTACCTTTGCTCCTGCGCGCACTGCCCTTCTCTCCACATTTATGTGTTTGTTAGTTTGTCTATCTAATCTTTTGGGTTTTTTATTTCTAATGAGTTCGACCAGTTGTCTATTTATTATTTTTTTTACTACGCATCAAGCTGCGCTGCTTGTCTTTGCTCCTGTGTGCTCGCGCACTCTCGCCTTTTCCACTTATTTTTATTTTTGATTTATTTTTGATTTATTTTGTCAATTTAAAAAAAATACGCATCGTGCTGTGCTGTTTGTGTTTGCTTGAGTGCATTCGCGCACTCTCGCTTTCTCCACTTTACAATTTTTTGTTATTATTTATCTATTCCTGAGAGTTTATCTTATTTTTTATTTGTTTATTTAAATGAAGTCGACCAGTTGCCTGCCCTTCCTTCCATTATCCGTCACCGAGACAAACTGAACAAAGTTCTGAGGTCGACCTTGTAAAGATAAGGATTCAGGTCTGTCTGCTGTTTACCTTTGCTCCTGCGCGCACTGCCCTTCTCTCCACATTTATGTGTTTGTTTGTTTGTCTATCTAATCTTTTGGGTTTTTATTTCTAATGAGGTCGACCAGTTGTCTATTTATTATTTTTTTTACTACGCATCAAGCTGCGCTGCTTGTCTTTGCTCCTGTGTGCTCGCGCACTCTCGCCTTTTCCCCTTATTTTTATTTTTGATTTATTTTGTCAATTTAAAAAAAAATACGCATCGTGCTGTGCTGTTTGTGTTTGCTGGAGTGCATTCGCGCGCTCTCGCTTTCTCCACTTTACAATTTTTTTGTTATTATTTATCTATTCCTGAGAGTTTATCTTATTTTTTATTTGTTTATTTAAATGAAATCGACCAGTGTCCTGTCCTTCCTTCCATTATCCGTCACCGATACAAACTGTACAAAGTTCTGAGGTCGACCTTGTAAAGATAAGGATTCAGGTCTGTCTGCTGTTTACCTTTGCTCCTGCGCGCACTGCTCTTCTCTCCACATTTATGTGTTTGTTTGTTTGTCTATCTAATCTTTTGGGTTTTTATTTCTAATGAGGTCGACCAGTTGTCTATTTATTATTTTTTTTACTACGCATCAAGCTGCTCTGCTTGTCTTTGCTCCTGTGTGCTCGCGCACTCTCGCCTTTTCCACTTATTTTTATTTTTGATTTATTTTTGATTTATTTTGTCAATTTTTAAAAAAAATACGCATGGTGCTGTGCTGTTTGTGTTTGCTGGAGTGCATTCGCGCGCTCTCGCTTTCTCCACTTTACAATTTTTTTGTTATTATTTATCTATTCCTGAGAGTTTATCTTATTTTTTATTTGTTTATTTAAATGAAGTCGACCAGTTGCCTGCCCTTCCTTCCATTATCCGTCACCGAGACAAACTGAACAAAGTTCTGAGGTCGACCTTGTAAAGATAAGGATTCAGGTCTGTCTGCTGTTTACCTTTGCTCCTGCGCGCACTGCCCTTCTCTCCACATTTATGTGTTTGTTAGTTTGTCTATCTAATCTTTTGGGTTTTTATTTCTAATGAGGTCGACCAGTTGTCTATTTATTATTTTTTTTACTACGCATCAAGCTACGCTGCTTGTCTTTGCTCCTGTGTGCTCGCGCACTCTCGCCTTTTCCACTTATTTTTATTTTTGATTTATTTTGTCAATTTAAAAAAAAATACGCATCGTGCTGTGCTGTTTGCGTTTGCTTGAGTGCATTCGCGCGCTCTCGCTTTCTCCACTTTACAATTTTTTTGTTATTATTTATCTATTCCTGAGAGTTTATCTTATTTTTTATTTGTTTATTTAAATGAAGTCGACCAGTTGCCTGCCCTTCCTTCCATTATCCGTCACCGAGACAAACTGAACAAAGTTCTGAGGTCGACCTTGTAAAGATAAGGATTCAGGTCTGTCTGCTGTTTACCTTTGCTCCTGCCGGCACTGCCCTTCTATCCATATTTATGTGTTTGTTTGTTTGTCTATCTAATCTTTTGGGTTTTTATTTCTAATGAGGTCGACCAGTTGTCTATTTATTATTTTTTTTACTACGCATCAAGCTGCGCTGCTTGTCTTTGCTCCTGTGTGCTCGCGCACTCTCGCCTTATCCACTTATTTTTATTTTTGATTTATTTTTGATTTATTTTGTCAGTTTTTAAAAAAAAATACGCATCGTGCTGTGCTGTTTGTGTTTGCTTGAGTGCATTCGCGCGCTCTCGCTTTCTCCACTTTACAATTTTTTGTTATTATTTATCTATTTCTGAGAGCTTATCTTATTTTTTATTTGTTTATTTAAATGAAGTCGATCAGTTGCCTTCCCTTCCTTCCATTATCCGTCACCGAGACGAACTGAACAAAGTTCTGAGGTCGACCTTGTAAAGATATGGATTCAGGTCTGTCTGCTGTTTACCTTTGCTCCTGCGCGCACTGCACTTCTCTCCACATTTATGTGTTTGTTTGTTTGTCTATCTAATCTTTTGGGTATTTATTTCTAATGAGGTCGACCAGTTGTCTATTTATTATTTTTTTTACTACGCATCAAGCTGCGCTGCTTGTCTTTGCTCCTGTGTGCTCGCGCAATCTCGCCTTTTCCACTTATTTTTATTTTTCATTTATTTTTCATTTATTTTATCAATTTTTTAAAAAAATACGCATCGTGCTGTGCTGTTTGTGTTTGCTTGAGTGCATTCGCGCGCTCTCGCATTCTCCACTTTACAATTTTTTGTTATTATTTATCTATTCCTGAGAGTTTATCTTATCTTTTATTTGTTTATTTAAATGAAGTCGACCAGTTGCCTGCCCTTCCTTCCATTATCCGTCACCGAGACAAACTGAACAAAGTTCTGAGGTCGACCTTGTAAAGATTAGGATTCAGGTCTGTCTGCTGTTTACCTTTGCTCCTGCGCGCACTGCCCTTCTCTCCACATTTATGTGTTTGTTTGTTTGTCTATCTAATCTTTTGGGTTTTTATTTCTAATGAGATCGACCAGTTGTCTATTTATTATTTTTTTTTACTACTCATCAAGCTGCGCTGCTTGTCTTTGCTCCTGTGTGGTCGCGCACTCTCGCCTTTTCCACTTATTTTTATTTTTGATTTATTTTGTCAATTTAAAAAAAAATACGCATCGTGCTGTGCTGTTTGTGTTTGCTTGAGTGCATTCGCGCGCTCTCGCTTTCTCCACTTTACAATTTTTTTGTTATTATTTATCTATTCCTGAGAGTTTATCTTATTTTTTATTTGTTTATTTAAATGAAGTCGACCAGTTGCCTGCCCTTCCTTCCATTATCTGTCACTGAGACAAACTGAACAAAATTCTGAGGTCGACCTTGTAAAGATAAGGATTCAGGTCTGTCTACTGTTTACCTTTGCTCCTGCGCGCACTGCCCTTCTCTCCACATTTATGTGTTTGTTTGTTTGTCTATCTAATCTTTTGGGTTTTTATTTCTAATGAGGTCGACCAGTTGTCTATTTATTATTTTTTTTACTACGCATCAAGCTGCGCTGCTTGTCTTTGCTCCTGTGTGCTCGCGCACTCTCGCCTTTTCCCCTTATTTTTATTTTTGATTTATTTTGTCAATTTAAAAAAAAATACGCATCGTGCTGTGCTGTTTGTGTTTGCTGGAGTGCATTCGCGCGCTCTCGCTTTCTCCACTTTACAATTTTTTTGTTATTATTTATCTATTCCTGAGAGTTTATCTTATTTTTTATTTGTTTATTTAAATGAAATCGACCAGTTGCCTGTCCTTCCTTCCATTATCCGTCACCGATACAAACTGTACAAAGTTCTGAGGTCGACCTTGTAAAGATAAGGATTCAGGTCTGTCTGCTGTTTACCTTTGCTCCTGCGCGCACTGCCCTTCTCTCCACATTTATGTGTTTGTTTGTTTGTCTATCTAATCTTTTGGGTTTTTATTTCTAATGAGGTCGACCAGTTGTCTATTTATTATTTTTTTTACTACGCATCAAGCTGCTCTGCTTGTCTTTGCTCCTGTGTGCTCGCGCACTCTCGCCTTTTCCACTTATTTTTATTTTTGATTTATTTTTGATTCATTTTGTCAATTTAAAAAAAAATACGCATCGTGCTGTGCTGTTTGTGTTTGCTTGAGTGCATTCGCGCGCTCTCGCTTTCTCCACTTTACAATTTTTTTGTTATTATTTATCTATTCCTGAGAGTTTATCTTATTTTTTATTTGTTTATTTAAATGAAGTCAACCAGTTGCCTGCCCTTCCTTCCATTATCCGTCACCGAGACAAACTGAACACCGTTCTGAGGTCGACCTTGTAAAGATAAGGATTCAGGTCTGTCTGCTGTTTACCTTTGCTCCTGCGCGCACTGCCCTTCTCTCCACATTTATGTGTTTGTTTGTTTGTCTATCTAATCTTTTGGGTTTTTCTTTCTAATGAGGTCGACCAGTTGTCTATTTATTATTTTTTTTACTGCGCATCAAGCTGCGCTGCTTGTCTTTGCTCCTGTGTGCTCGCGCACTCTCGCCTTTTCCACTTATTTTTATTTTTGATTTATTTTTGATTTATTTTGTCAATTTTAAAAAAAAATACGCATCGTGCTGTGCTGTTTGTGTTTGCTTGAGTGCATTCGCGCGCTCTCGCTTTCTCCACTTTACAATTTTTTTGTTATTATTTATCTATTCCTGAGAGTTTATCTTATTTTTTATTTGTTTATTTAAATGAAGTCGACCAGTTGCCTGCCCTTCCTTCCATTATCCGTCACCGAGACAAACTGAACAAAGTTCTGAGGTCGACCTTGTAAAGATAAGGATTCAGGTCTGTCTGCTGTTTACCTTTGCTCCTGCGCGCACTGCCCTTCTCTCCACATTTATGTGTTTGTTTGTTTGTCTATCTAATCTTTTGGGTTTTTATTTCTAATGAGGTCGACCAGTTGTCTATTTATTATTTTTATTACTACGCATCAAGCTGCGCTGCTTGTCTTTGCTCCTGTGTGCTCGCGCACTCTCGCCTTTTCCACTTATTTTTATTTTTGATTTATTTTTGATTTATTTTGTCAATTTTAAAAAAAAAAATACGCATCGTGCTGTGCTGTTTGTGTTTGCTTGAGTGCATTCGCGCGCTCTCGCTTTCTCCACTTTACAATTTTTTTGTTATTATTTATCTATTCCTGAGAGTTTATCTTATTTTTTATTTGTTTATTTAAATGAAGTCGACCAGTTGCCTGCCCTTCCTTCCATTATCCGTCACCGAGACAAACTGAACAAAGTTCTGAGGTCGACCTTGTAAAGATAAGGATTCAGGTCTGTCTGCTGTTTACCTTTGCTCCTGCGCGCACTGCCCTTCTCTCCACATTTATGTGTTTGTTAGTTTGTCTATCTAATCTTTTGGGTTTTTATTTCTAATGAGGTCGACCAGTTGTCTATTTATTATTTTTTTTACTACGCATCAAGCTGCGCTGCTTGTCTTTGCTCCTGTGTGCTCGCGCACTCTCTCCTTTTCCACTTATTTTTATTTTTGATTTATTTTGTCAATTTTAAAAAAAAATACGCATCGTGCTGTGCTGTTTGTGTTTGCTTGAGTGCATTCGCACTCTCGCTTTCTCCACTTTACAATTTTTTTGTTATTATTTATCTATTCCTGAGAGTTTATCTTATTTTTTATTTGTTTATTTAAATGAAGTCAACCAGTTGCCTGCCCTTCCTTCCATTATCCGTCACCCAGACAAACTGAACAAAGTTCTGAGGTCGACCTTGTAAAGATAAGGATTCAGGTCTGTCTGCTGTTTACCTTTGCTCCTGCGCGCACTGCCCTTCTCTCCACATTTATGTGTTTGTTAGTTTGTCTATCTAATCTTTTGGGTTTTTTTTTCTAATGAGTTCGAACCAGTTGTCTATTTATTATTTTTTTTACTACGCATCAAGCTGCGCTGCTTGTCTTTGCTCCTGTGTGCTCGCGCACTCTCGCCTTTTCCACTTATTTTTATTTTTGATTTATTTTTGATTTATTTTGTCAATTTAAAAAAAAATACGCATCGTGCTGTGCTGTTTGTGTTTGCTTGAGTGCATTCGCGCACTCTCGCTTTCTCCACTTTACAATTTTTTGTTATTATTTATCTATTCCTGAGAGTTTATCTTATTTTTTATTTGTTTATTTAAATGAAGTCGACCAGTTGCCTGCCCTTCCTTCCATTATCCGTCACCGAGACAAACTGAACAAAGTTCTGAGGTCGACCTTGTAAAGATAAGGATTCAGGTCTGTCTGCTGTTTACCTTTGCTCCTGCGCGCACTGCCCTTCTCTCCACATTTATGTGTTTGTTTGTTTGTCTATCTAATCTTTTGGGTTTTTATTTCTAATGAGGTCGACCAGTTGTCTATTTATTATTTTTTTTACTACGCATCAAGCTGCGCTGCTTGTCTTTGCTCCTGTGTGCTCGCGCACTCTCGCCTTTTCCCCTTATTTTTATTTTTGATTTATTTTGTCAATTTAAAAAAAAATACGCATCGTGCTGTGCTGTTTGTGTTTGCTGGAGTGCATTCGCGCGCTCTCGCTTTCTCCACTTTACAATTTTTTTGTTATTATTTATCTATTCCTGAGAGTTTATCTTATTTTTTATTTGTTTATTTAAATGAAATCGACCAGTGTCCTGTCCTTCCTTCCATTATCCGTCACCGATACAAACTGTACAAAGTTCTGAGGTCGACCTTGTAAAGATAAGGATTCAGGTCTGTCTGCTGTTTACCTTTGCTCCTGCGCGCACTGCTCTTCTCTCCACATTTATGTGTTTGTTTGTTTGTCTATCTAATCTTTTGGGTTTTTATTTCTAATGAGGTCGACCAGTTGTCTATTTATTATTTTTTTTACTACGCATCAAGCTGCTCTGCTTGTCTTTGCTCCTGTGTGCTCGCGCACTCTCGCCTTTTCCACTTATTTTTATTTTTGATTTATTTTTGATTTATTTTGTCAATTTTTAAAAAAAATACGCATGGTGCTGTGCTGTTTGTGTTTGCTGGAGTGCATTCGCGCGCTCTCGCTTTCTCCACTTTACAATTTTTTTGTTATTATTTATCTATTCCTGAGAGTTTATCTTATTTTTTATTTGTTTATTTAAATGAAGTCGACCAGTTGCCTGCCCTTCCTTCCATTATCCGTCACCGAGACAAACTGAACAAAGTTCTGAGGTCGACCTTGTAAAGATAAGGATTCAGGTCTGTCTGCTGTTTACCTTTGCTCCTGCGCGCACTGCCCTTCTCTCCACATTTATGTGTTTGTTAGTTTGTCTATCTAATCTTTTGGGTTTTTATTTCTAATGAGGTCGACCAGTTGTCTATTTATTATTTTTTTTACTACGCATCAAGCTGCGCTGCTTGTCTTTGCTCCTGTGTGCTCGCGCACTCTCTCCTTTTCCACTTATTTTTATTTTTGATTTATTTTGTCAATTTTAAAAAAAAATACGCATCGTGCTGTGCTGTTTGTGTTTGCTTGAGTGCATTCGCACTCTCGCTTTCTCCACTTTACAATTTTTTTGTTATTATTTATCTATTCCTGAGAGTTTATCTTATTTTTTATTTGTTTATTTAAATGAAGTCAACCAGTTGCCTGCCCTTCCTTCCATTATCCGTCACCCAGACAAACTGAACAAAGTTCTGAGGTCGACCTTGTAAAGATAAGGATTCAGGTCTGTCTGCTGTTTACCTTTGCTCCTGCGCGCACTGCCCTTCTCTCCACATTTATGTGTTTGTTAGTTTGTCTATCTAATCTTTTGGGTTTTTTTTCTAATGAGTTCGAACCAGTTGTCTATTTATTATTTTTTTTACTACGCATCAAGCTGCGCTGCTTGTCTTTGCTCCTGTGTGCTCGCGCACTCTCGCCTTTTCCACTTATTTTTATTTTTGATTTATTTTTGATTTATTTTGTCAATTTAAAAAAAAATACGCATCGTGCTGTGCTGTTTGTGTTTGCTTGAGTGCATTCGCGCACTCTCGCTTTCTCCACTTTACAATTTTTTGTTATTATTTATCTATTCCTGAGAGTTTATCTTATTTTTTATTTGTTTATTTAAATGAAGTCGACCAGTTGCCTGCCCTTCCTTCCATTATCCGTCACCGAGACAAACTGAACAAAGTTCTGAGGTCGACCTTGTAAAGATAAGGATTCAGGTCTGTCTGCTGTTTACCTTTGCTCCTGCGCGCACTGCCCTTCTCTCCACATTTATGTTTTTGTTTGTTTGTCTATCTAATCTTTTGGGTTTTTATTTCTAATGAGGTCGACCAGTTGTCTATTTATTATTTTTTTTACTACGCATCAAGCTGCGCTGCTTGTCTTTGCTCCTGTGTGCTCGCGCACTCTCGCCTTTTCCCCTTATTTTTATTTTTGATTTATTTTGTCAATTTAAAAAAAAATACGCATCGTGCTGTGCTGTTTGTGTTTGCTGGAGTGCATTCGCGCGCTCTCGCTTTCTCCACTTTACAATTTTTTTGTTATTATTTATCTATTCCTGAGAGTTTATCTTATTTTTTATTTGTTTATTTAAATGAAATCGACCAGTGTCCTGTCCTTCCTTCCATTATCCGTCACCGATACAAACTGTACAAAGTTCTGAGGTCGACCTTGTAAAGATAAGGATTCAGGTCTGTCTGCTGTTTACCTTTGCTCCTGCGCGCACTGCCCTTCTCTCCACATTTATGTGTTTGTTTGTTTGTCTATCTAATCTTTTGGGTTTTTATTTCTAATGAGGTCGACCAGTTGTCTATTTATTATTTTTTTTACTACGCATCAAGCTGCTCTGCTTGTCTTTGCTCCTGTGTGCTCGCGCACTCTCGCCTTTTCCACTTATTTTTATTTTTGATTTATTTTTGATTTATTTTGTCAATTTTTAAAAAAAATACGCATGGTGCTGTGCTGTTTGTGTTTGCTTGAGTGCATTCGCGCGCTCTCGCTTTCTCCACTTTACAATTTTTTTGTTATTATTTATCTATTCCTGAGAGTTTATCTTATATTTATTTGTTTATTTAAATGAAGTCGACCAGTTGCCGGCCCTTCCTTCCATTATCCGTCACCGAGACAAACTGAACAAAGTTCTGAGGTCGACCTTGTAAAGATAAGGATTCAGTTCTGTCTGCTGTTTACCTTTGTTCCTGCGCGCACTGCCCTTCTCTCCACATTTATGTGTTTGTTTGTTTGTCTATCTAATCTTTTATGATTTTACTTGTAATGAGGTCGACCAGTAGTCAATTTATTATTTTTTTTACTACGCATGAAGCTGCGCTGCTTGTATTTGCTCCTGTGTGCTCGCGCACTCTCGCCTTTTCCACTTATTTTTATTTTTGATTTATTTTTGATTCATTTTGTCAATTTAAAAAAAAATACGCATCGTGCTGTGCTGTTTGTGTTTGCTTGAGTGCATTCGCGCGCTCTCGCTTTCTCCACTTTACAATTTTTTTGTTATTATTTATCTATTCCTGAGAGTTTATCTTATTTTTTATTTGTTTATTTAAATGAAGTCAACCAGTTGCCTGCCCTTCCTTCCATTATCCGTCACCGAGACAAACTGAACACCGTTCTGAGGTCGACCTTGTAAAGATAAGGATTCAGGTCTGTCTGCTGTTTACCTTTGCTCCTGCGCGCACTGCCCTTCTCTCCACATTTATGTGTTTGTTTGTTTGTCTATCTAATCTTTTGGGTTTTTCTTTCTAATGAGGTCGACCAGTTGTCTATTTATTATTTTTTTTACTGCGCATCAAGCTGCGCTGCTTGTCTTTGCTCCTGTGTGCTCGCGCACTCTCGCCTTTTCCCCTTATTTTTATTTTTGATTTATTTTGTCAATTTAAAAAAAAATACGCATCGTGCTGTGCTGTTTGTGTTTGCTGGAGTGCATTCGCGCGCTCTCGCTTTCTCCACTTTACAATTATTTTGTTATTATTTATCTATTCCTGAGAGTTTATCTTATTTTTTATTTGTTTATTTAAATGAAGTCGACCAGTTGCCTGCCCTTCCTTCCATTATCCGTCACCGAGACAAAATGAACAAAGTTCTGAGGTCGACCTTGTAAAGAGAAGGATTCAGGTCTGTCTGCTGTTTACCTTTGCTCCTGCGCCCACTGCCCTTCTCTCCACATTTATGTGTTTGATTGTTTGTCTATCTAATCTTTTGGGTTTTTATTTCTAATGAGGTCGACCAGTTGTCTATTTATTATTTTTTTTTTACTACGCATCAAGCTGCGCTGCCTGTCTTTGCTCCTGTGTGCTCGCGCACTCTCGCCTTTCCCACATATTTTTATTTTTGATTTATTTTTGATTTATTTTGTCAATTTAAAAAAAATACGCATCGTGCTGTGCTGTTTGTGTTTGCTTGAGTGTATTCGCGCGCTCTCGCTTTCTCCACTTTACAATTTTTTTGTTATTATTTATCTATTCCTGAGAGTTTATCTTATTTTTTATTTGTTTATTTAAATGAAGTCGACCAGTTGCCTGCCCTTCCTTCCATTATCCGTCACCGAGACAAACTGAACAAAGTTCTGAGGTCTACCTTGTAAAGATAAGGATTCAGGTCTGTCTGCTGTTTACATTTGCTCCTGCCCGCACTGCCCTTCTCTCCACATTTATGTGTTTGTTTGTTTGTCTATCTAATCTTTTGGGTTTCTTTTTCTAATGAGGTCGACCAGTTGTCCATTTATTATTTTTTTTACTACGCATCAAGCTGCGCTGCTTGTCTTTGCTCCTGTGTGCTCGCGCACTCTCGCCTTTTCCACTTATTTTTATTTTTGATTTATTTTTGATTTATTTTGTCAATTTTAAAAAAAAAATACGCATCGTGCTGTGCTGTTTGTGTTTGCTTGAGTGCATTCGCGCGCTCTCGCTTTATCTACTTTACAATTATTTTGTTATTATTTATCTATTCCTGACAGTTTATCTTATTTTTTATTTGTTTATTTAAATGAAGTCGACCAGTTGCCTGCCCTTCCTTCCATTATCCGTCACCGAGACAAACTGAACAAAGTTCTGAGGTCGACCTTGTAAAGATAAGGATTCAGGTCTGTCTGCTGTTTACCTTTGCTCCTGCGCGCACTGCCCTTCTCTCCACATTTATGTGTTTGTTTGTTTGTCTATCTAATCTTTTGGGTTTTTATTTCTAATGAGGTCGACCAGTTGTCTATTTATTATTTTTTTTACTACGCATCAAGCTGCGCTGCTTGTCTTTGCTCCTGTGTGCTCGCGCACTCTCGCCTTTTCCACTTGTTTTTATTTTTGATTTATTTTTGATTTATTTTGTCAATTTTAAAAAAAAATACGCATCATGCTGTGTTGTTTGTGTTTGCTTGAGTGCATTCGCGCGCTCTCGCTTTCTCCACTTTACAATTTTTTGTTACGATTTATCTATTCCTGAGAGTTTATCTTATTGTTTATTTGTTTATTTCAATGAAGTCGACCAGTTGCCTGCCCTTCCTTCCATTATCCGTCACCGAGACAAACTGAAAAAAGTTCTGAGGTCGACCTTGTAAAGATAAGGATTCAGGTCTGTCTGCTGTTTACCTTTGCTCCTGCGCGCACTGCCCTTCTCTCCACATTTATGTGTTTGTTTGTTTGTCTATCTAATCTTTTGGGTTTTTATTTCTAATGAGGTCGACCAGTTGTCTATTTATTATTTTTTTTACTACGCATCAAGCTGCGCTGCTTGTCTTTGCTCCTGTGTGCTCGCGCACTCTCGCCTTTTCCACTTATTTTTATTTTTGATTTATTTTTGATTTATTTTGTCAATTTAAAAAAAATACGCATCGTGCTGTGCTGTTTGTGTTTGCTTGAGTGCATTCGCGCGCTCTGGCTTTCTCCACTTTACAATTTTTTGTTATTATTTATCTATTCCTGAGAGTTTATCTTATTTTTTATTTGTTTATTTAAATGAAGTCGACCAGTTGCCTGCCCTTCCTTCCATTATCCGTCACCGAGACAAACTGAACAAAGTTCTGAGGTCCACCTTGTAAAGATAAGGATTCAGGTCTGTCTGCTGTTTACCTTTGCTCCTGCGTGCACTGCCCTTCTCTCCACATTTATGTGTTTGTTTGTTTGTCTATCTAATCTTTTGGGTTTTTATTTCTAATGAGGTCGACCAGTTGTCTATTTATTATTTTTTTTACTACGCATCAAGCTGCGCTGCTTGTCTTTGCTCCTGTGTGCTCGCGCACTCTCGCCTTTTCCACTTATTTTTATTTTTGATTTATTTTTGATTTATTTTGTCAATTTAAAAAAAAATACGCATCGTGCTCTGCTGTTTGTGTTTGCTTGAGTGCATTCGCGCGCTCTCGCTTTCTCCACTTTACAATTTTTTTGTTATTATTTATCTATTCCTGAGAGTTTATCTTATTTTTTATTTGTTTATTTAAATGAAGTCGACCAGTTGTCTGCCCTTCCTTCCATTATCCGTCACCGAGACAAACTGAACAAAGTTCTGAGGTCGACCTTGTAAAGATAAGGATTCAGGTCTGTCTGCTGTTTACCTTTGCTCCTGCGCGCACTGCCCTTCTCTCCACATTTATGTGTTTGTTTGTCTATCTAATCTTTTGGGTTTTTATTTCTAATGAGGTCGACCAGTTGTCTATTTATTATTTTTTTTACTACGCATCAAGCTGCGCTGCTTGTCTTTGCTCCTGTGTGCTCGCGCACTCTCGCATTTTCCACTTATTTTTATTTTTGATTTATTTTTGATTTATTTTGTCAATTTAAAAAAAATACGCATCGTGCTGTGCTGTTTGTGTTTGCTTGAGTGCATTCGCGCGCTCTCGCTTTCTCCACTTTACAATTTTTTTGTTATTATTTATCTATTCCTGAGAGTTTATCTTATTTTTTATTTGTTTATTTAAATGAAGTCGACCAGTTGCCTGCCCTTCCTTCCATTATCCGTCACCGAGACAAACTGAACAAAGTTCTGAGGTCGACCTTGTAAAGATAAGGATTCAGGTCTGTCTGCTGTTTACCTTTGCTCCTGCGCGCACTGCCCTTCTCTCCACATTCATGTGTTTGTCTATCTAATCTTTTGGGTTTTTATTTCTAATGAGGTCGACCAGTTGTCTATTTATTATTTTTTTTACTACGCATCAAGCTGCGCTGCTTGTCTTTGCTCCTGTGTGCTCGCGCACTCTCGCCTTTTCCACTTATTTTTATTTTTGATTTATTTTTGAGTTATTTTGTCAATTTAAAAAAAAATACGCATCGTGCTGTGCTGTTTGTGTTTGCTTAAGTGCATTCGCGTGCTCTCGCTTTCTCCACATTACAATTTTTTTGTTATTATTTATCTATTCCTGAGAGTTTATCTTATTTTTTATTTGTTTATTTAAATGAAGTCGACCAGTTGCCTGCCCTTCCTTCCATTATCCGTCACCGAGACAAACTGAACAAAGTTCTGAGGTCGACATTGTAAAGATAAGGATTCAGGTCTGTCTGCTGTTTACCTTTGCTCCTGCCGGCACTGCCCTTCTCTCCATATTTATGTGTTTGTTTGTTTGTCTATCTAATCTTTTGGGTTTTTATTTCTAATGAGGTCGACCAGTTGTCTATATATTATTTTTTTTACTACGCATCAAGCTGCGCTGCTTGTCTTTGCTCCTGTGTGCTCGCGCACTCTCGCCTTATCCACTTATTTTTATTTTTGATTTATTTTTGATTTATTTTGTCAATTTTTTAAAAAAAATACGCATCGTGCTGTGCTGTTTGTGTTTGCTTGAGTGCATTCGCGCGCTCTCGCTTTCTCCACTTTACAATTTTTTGTTATTATTTATCTATTCCTGAGAGTTTATCTTATTTTTTATTTGTTTATTTAAATGAAGTCGACCAGTTGCCTGCCCTTTCTTCCATTATCCGTCACCGAGACAAACTGAACAAAGTTCTGAGGTCGACCTTGTAAAGATAAGGATTCAGGTCTGTCTGCTGTTTACCTTTGCTCCTGCGCGCACTGCACTTCTCTCCACATTTATGTGTTTGTTTGTTTGTCTATCTAATCTTTTGGGTTTTTATTTCTAATGAGGTCGACCAGTTGTCTATTTATTATTTTTTTTACTACGCATCAAGCTGCGCTGCTTGTCTTTGCTCCTGTGTGCTCGCGCACTCTCGCCTTTTCCACTTATTTTTATTTTTGATTTATTTTTGATTTATTTTGTCAATTTAAAAAAGAAAATACGCATCGTGCTGTGCTGTTTCTGTTTGCTTGAGTGCATTCGCGCGCTCTCGCTTTCTCCACTTTACAATTTTTTTGTTATTATTTATCTATTCCTGAGAGTTTATCTTATTTTTTATTTGTTTATTTAAATGAAGTCGACCAGTTGCCTGCCCTTCCTTCCATTATCCGTCACCGAGACAAACTGAACAAAGTTCTGAGGTCGACCTTGTAAAGATAAGGATTCAGGTCTGTCTGCTGTTTACCTTTGCTCCTGCGCGCACTGCCCTTCTCTCCACATTTATGTGTTTGTTTGTTTGTCTATCTAATCTTTTGGGTTTTTATTTCTAATGAGGTCGACCAGTTGTCTATTTATTATTTTTTTTACTATGCATCAAGCTGCGCTGCTTGTCTTTGCTCCTGTGTGCTCGCGCACTCTCGCCTTTTCCACTTATTTTTATTTTTGATTTATTTTTGATTTATTTTGTCAATTTTAAAAAAAAAATACGCATCGTGCTGTGCTGTTTGTGTTTGCTTGAGTGCATTCGCGCGCTCTCGCTTTCTCCACTTTACAATTTTTTTGTTATTATTTATCTATTCCTGAGAGTTTATCTTATTTTTTATTTGTTTATTTAAATGAAGTCGACCAGTTGCCTGCCCTTCCTTCCATTATCCGTCACCGAGACAAACTGAACAAATTTCTGAGGTCGACCTTGTAAAGATAAGGATTCAGGTCTGTCTGCTGTTTACCTTTGCTCCTGCGCGCACTGCCCTTCTCTCCACATTTATGTGTTTGTTTGTCTGTCTATCTAATCTTTTGGGTTTTTATTTCTAATGAGGTCGACCAGTTGTCTATTTATTATTTTTTTTACTACGCATCAAGCTGCGCTGCTTGTTTTTGCTCCTGTGTGCTCGCGCACTCTCGCCTTGTCGACTTATTTTTATTTTTGATTTATTTTGTCAATTTTAAAAAAAAAATATGCATCGTGCTGTGCTGTTTGTGGTTGTTTGAGTGCATTCGCGCGCTCTCGCTTTCTCCACTTTACAATTTATTTGTTATTATTTATCTATTCCTGAGAGTATATCTTATTTTTTATTTGTTTATTTAAATGAAGTCGACCAGTTGCCTGCCCTTCCTTCCATTATCCGTCACCGAGACAAACTGAACAAAGTTCTGAGTTCGACCTTGTAAAGATAAGGATTCAGGTCTGTCTGCTGTTTACCTTTGCTCCTGCGAGCACTGCCCTTCTCTCCACATTTATGTGCTTGTTTGTTTGTCTATCTAATCTTTTGGGTTTTTATTTCTAATGAGGTCGACCAGTTGTCTATTTATTATTTTTTTTACTACGCATCAAGCTGCGCTGCTTGTCTTTGCTCCTGTGTGCTCGCACACTCTCGCCTTTTCCACTTATTTTTATTTTTGATTTATTTTTGATTTATTTTGTCAATTTAAAAAACAAAATACGCATCGTGCTGTGCTGTTTGTGTTTGCTTGAGTGCATTCGCGCGCTCTCGCTTTCTCCACTTTACAATTTTTTTGTTATTATTTATCTATTCCTGAGAGTTTATCTTATTTTTTATTTGTTTATTTAAATGAAGTCGACCAGTTGCCTGCCCTTCCTTCCATTATCCGTCACCGAGACAAACTGAACAAAGTTCTGAGGTCGACCTTGTAAAGATAAGGATTCAGGTCTGTCTGCTGTTTACCTTTGCTCCTGCGCGCACTGCCCTTCTCTCCACATTTATGTGTTTGTTTGTTTGTCTATCTAATCTTTTGGGTTTTTATTTCTAATGAGGTCGACCAGTTGTCTATTTATTATTTTTTTTACTACGCATCAAGCTGCGCTGCTTGTCTTTGCTCCTGTGTGCTCGCGCACTCTCGCCTTTTCCACTTATTTTTATTTTTGATTTATTTTTTATTTATTTTGTCAATTTTAAAAAAAAATACGCATCGTGCTGTGCTGTTTGTGTTTGCTTGAGTGCATTCGCGCGCTCTCGCTTTCTCCACTTTACAATTTTTTTGTTATTATTTATCTATTCCTGAGAGTTTATCTTATTTTTTATTTGTTTATTTAAATGAAGTCGACCAGTTGCCTGCCCTTCCTTCCATTATCCGTCACCGAGACAAACTGAACAAATTTCTGAGGTCGACCTTGTAAAGATAAGGATTCAGGTCTGTCTGCTGTTTACCTTTGCTCCTGCGCGCACTGCCCTTCTCTCCACATTTATGTGTTTGTTTGTCTATCTAATCTTTTGGGTTTTTATTTCTAATGAGGTCGACCAGTTGTCTATTTATTATTTTTTTTTACTACGCATCAAGCTGCGCTGCTTGTCTTTGCTCCTGTGTGCTCGCGCACTCTCGCATTTTCCACTTATTTTTATATTTGATTTATTTTTGATTTATTTTGTCAAGTTAAAAAAAATACGCATCGTGCTGTGCTGTTTGTGTTTGCTTGAGTGCATTCGCGCGCTCTCGCTTTCTCCACTTTACAATTTTTTTGTTATTATTTATCTATTCCTGAGAGTTTATCTTATTTTTTATTTGTTTATTTAAATGAAGTCGACCAGTTGCCTGTCCTTCCTTCCATTATCCGTCACCGAGACAAACTGAACAAAGTTCTGAGGTCGACCTTGTAAAGATAAGGATTTAGGTCTGTCTGCTGTTTACCTTTGCTCCTGCGCGCACTGCCCTTCTCTCCACATTTATGTGTTTGTTTGTCTATCTAATCTTTTGGGTTTTTATTTCTAATGAGGTCGACCAGTTGTCTATTTATTATTTTTTTTACTACGCATCAAGCTGCGCTGCTTGTCTTTGCTCCTGTGTGCTCGCGCACTCTCGCCTTTTCCACTTATTTTTATTTTTGATTTATTTTTGATTTATTTTGTCAATTTTAAAAAAAAATACGCATCGTGCTGTGCTGTTTGTGTTTGCTTGAGTGCATTCGCGCGCTCTCGCTTTCTCCACTTTACAATTTTTTTGTTATTATTTATCTATTCCTGAGAGTTTATCTTATTTTTTATTTGTTTATTTAATTGAAGTCGACCAGTTGCCTGCCCTTCCTTCCATTATCCGTCACCGAGACAAACTGAACAAAGTTCTGAGGTCGACCTTGTAAAGGTAAGGATTCAGGTCTGTCTGCTGTTTACCTTTGCTCCTGCGCGCACTGCCCTTCTCTCCACATTTATGTGTTTGTTTGTTTGTCTATCTAATCTTTTGGGTTTTTATTTCTAATGAGGTCGACCAGTTGTCTATTTATGATTTTTTTTATTACGCATCAAGCTGCGCTGCTTGTCTTTGCTCCTGTGTGCTCGCGCACTCTCGCCTTTTCCACTTAATTTTATTTTTGATTTATTTTGTCAATTAAAAAAAAATACGCATCGTGCTGTGCTGTTTGTGTTTGCTTGAGTGCATTCGCGCGCTCTCGCTTTCTCCACTTTACAATTTTTTTGTTATTATTTATCTATTCCTGAGAGTATATCTTATTTTTTATTTGTTTATTTAAATGAAGTCGACCAGTTGCCTGCCCTTCCTTCCATTATCCGTCACCGAGACAAACTGAACAAAGTTCTGAGGTCGACCTTGTAAAGATAAGGATTCAGGTCTGTCTGCTGTTTACCTTTGCTCCTGCGAGCACTGCCCTTCTCTCCACATTTATGTGCTTGTTTGTTTGTCTATCTAATCTTTTGGGTTTTTATTTCTAATGAGGTCGACCAGTTGTCTATTTATTATTTTTTTTACTACGCATCAAGCTGCGCTGCTTGTCTTTGCTCCTGTGTGCTCGCGCACTCTCGCCTTTTCCACTTATTTTTATTTTTGATTTATTTTTGATTTATTTTGTCAATTTAAAAAAAATACGCATCGTGCTGTGCTGTTTGTGTTTGCTTGAGTGCATTCGCGCGCTCTCGCTTTCTCCACTTTACAATTTTTTTGTTATTATTTATCTATTCCTGAGAGTTTATCTTATTTTTCATTTGTTTATTTAAATGAAGTCGACCAGTTGCCTGCCCTTCCTTCCATTATCCGTCACCGCGACAAACTGAACAAAGTTCTGAGGTCGACCTTGTAAAGATAAGGATTCAGGTCTGTCTGCTGTTTACCTTTGCTCCTGCGCGCACTGCCCTTCTCTCCACATTTATGTGTTTGTTTGTCTATCTAATCTTTTGGGTTTTTATTTCTAATGAGGTCGACCAGTTGTCTATTTATTATTTTTTTTTACTACGCATCAAGCTGCGCTGCTTGTCTTTGCTCCTGTGTGCTCGCGCACTCTCGCATTTTCCACTTATTTTTATATTTGATTTATTTTTGATTTATTTTGTCAAGTTAAAAAAAATACGCATCGTGCTGTGCTGTTTGTGTTTGCTTGAGTGCATTCGCGCGCTCTCGCTTTCTCCACTTTACAATTTTTTGTTATTATTTATCTATTCCTGAGAGTTTATCTTATTTTTTATTTGTTTATTTAAATGAAGTCGACCAGTTGCCTGCCCTTCCTTCCATTATCCGTCACCGAGACAAACTGAACAAATTTCTGAGGTCGACCTTGTAAAGATAAGGATTCAGGTCTGTCTGCTGTTTACCTTTGCTCCTGCGCGCACTGCCCTTCTCTCCACATTTATGTGTTTGTTTGTTTGTCTATCTAATCTTTTGGGTTTTTATTTCTAATGAGGTCGACCAGTTGTCTATTTATTATTTTTTTTACTACGCATCAAGCTGCGCTGCTTGTTTTTGCTCCTGTGTGCTCGCGCACTCTCGCCTTTTCGACTTATTTTTATTTTTGATTTATTTTGTCAATTTTAAAAAAAAATATGCATCGTGCTGTGCTGTTTGTGTTTGCTTGAGTGCATTCGCGCGCTCTCGCTTTCTCCACTTTACAATATTTTTGTTATTATTTATCTATTCCTGAGAGTTTATCTTATATTTTATTTGTTTATTTAAATGAAGTCGACCAGTTGCCTGCCCTTCCTTCCATTATCCGTCACCGAGACAAACTGAACAAAGTTCTGAGGTCGACCTTGTAAAGATAAGGATTCAGGTCTGTCTGCTGTTTACCTTTGCTCCTGCGCGCACTGCCCTTCTCTCCACATTTATGTGTTTGTTTGTTTGTCTATCTAATCTTTTGGGTTTTTATTTCTAATGAGGTCGACCAGTTGTCTATTTATTATTTTTTTTACTACGCATCAAGCTGCGCTGCTTGTCTTTGCTCCTGTGTGCTCGCGCACTCTCGCCTTTTCCACTTATTTTTATTTTTGATTTATTTTTGATTTATTTTTTCAATTTTAAAAAAAAATACGCATCGTGCTGTGCTGTTTGTGTTTGCTTGAGTGCATTCGCGCGCTCTCGCTATCTCCACTTTACAATTTTTTTGTTATTATTTATCTATTCCTGAGAGTTTATCTTATTTTTTATTTGTTTATTTAATTGAAGTCGACCAGTTGCCTGCCCTTCCTTCCATTATCCGTCACCGAGACAAACTGAACAAAGTTCTGAGGTCGACCTTGTAAAGGTAAGGATTCAGGTCTGTCTGCTGTTTACCTTTGCTCCTGCGCGCACTGCCCTTCTCTCCACATTTATGTGTTTGTTTGTTTGTCTATCTAATCTTTTGGGTTTTTATTTCTAATGAGGTCGACCAGTTGTCTATTTATGATTTTTTTTATTACGCATCAAGCTGCGCTGCTTGTCTTTGCTCCTGTGTGCTCGCGCACTCTCGCCTTTTCCACTTAATTTTATTTTTTATTTATTTTGTCAATTAAAAAAAAATACGCATCGTGCTGTGCTGTTTGTGTTTGCTTGAGTGCATTCGCGCGCTCTCGCTTTCTCCACTTTACAATTTTTTTGTTATTATTTATCTATTCCTGAGAGTATATCTTATTTTTTATTTGTTTATTTAAATGAAGTCGACCAGTTGCCTGCCCTTCCTTCCATTATCCGTCACCGAGACAAACTGAACAAAGTTCTGAGGTCGACCTTGTAAAGATAAGGATTCAGGTCTGTCTGCTGTTTACCTTTGCTCCTGCGAGCACTGCCCTTCTCTCCACATTTATGTGCTTGTTTGTTTGTCTATCTAATCTTTTGGGTTTTTATTTCTAATGAGGTCGACCAGTTGTCTATTTATTATTTTTTTTACTACGCATCAAGCTGCGCTGCTTGTCTTTGCTCCTGTGTGCTCGCGCACTCTCGCCTTTTCCACTTATTTTTATTTTTGATTTATTTTTGATTTATTTTGTCAATTTAAAAAAAAATACGCATCGTGCTGTGCTGTTTGTGTTTGCTTGAGTGCATTCGCGCGCTCTCGCTTTCTCCACTTTACAATTTTTTTGTTATTATTTATCTATTCCTGAGAGTTTATCTTATTTTTATTTGTTTATTTAAATGAAGTCGACCAGTTGCCTGCCCTTCCTTCCATTATCCGTCACCGAGACAAACTGAACAAAGTTCTGAGGTCGACCTTGTAAAGATAAGGATTCAGGTCTGTCTGCTGTTTACCTTTGCTCCTGCGCGCACTGCCCTTCTCTCCACATTTATGTGTTTGTTTGTCTATCTAATCTTTTGGGTTTTTATTTCTAATGAGGTCGACCAGTTGTCTATTTATTATTTTTTTTACTACGCATCAAGCTGCGCTGCTTGTCTTTGCTCCTGTGTGCTCGCGCACTCTCGCCTTTTCCACTTATTTTTATTTTTGATTTATTTTTGATTTATTTTGTCAATTTTAAAAAAAAATACGCATCGTGCTGTGCTGTTTGTGTTTGCTTGAGTGCATTCGCGTGCTCTCGCTTTCTCCACATTACAATTTTTTGTTATTATTTATCTATTCCTGAGAGTTTATCTTATTTTTTATTTGTTTATTTAAATGAAGTCGACCAGTTGCCTGCCCTTCCTTCCATTATCCGTCACCGAGACAAACTGAACAAAGTTCTGAGGTCGACCTTTAAAGATAAGGATTCAGGTCTGTCTGCTGTTTACCTTTGCTCCTGCGCGCACTGCCCTTCTCTCCACATTTATGTGTTTGTTTGTTTGTCTATCTAATCTTTTGGGTTTTTATTTCTAATGAGGTCGACCAGTTGTCTATTTATTATTTTTTTTACTACGTATCAAGCTGCGCTGCTTGTCTTTGCTCCTGTGTGCTCGCGCACTCTCGCCTTTTCCACTTATTTTTATTTTTGATTTATTTTTTATTTATTTTGTCAATTTAAAAAAAAATACGCATCGTGCTGTGCTGTTTGTGTTTGCTTGAGTGCATTCGCGCGCTCTCGCTTTCTCCACTTTACAATTTTTTTGTTATTATTTATCTATTCCTGAGAGTTTATCTTATTTTTTATTTGTTTATTTAAATGAAGTCGACCAGTTGCCTGCCCTTCCTTCCATTATCCGTCACCGAGACAAACTGAACAAATTTCTGAGGTCGACCTTGTAAAGATAAGGATTCAGGTCTGTCTGCTGTTTACCTTTGCTCCTGCGCGCACTGCCCTTCTCTCCACATTTATGTGTTTGTTTGTTTGTCTATCTAATCTTTTGGGTTTTTATTTCTAATGAGGTCGACCAGTTGTCTATTTATTATTTTTTTTACTACGCATCAAGCTGCGCTGCTTGTTTTGCTCCTGTGTGCTCGCGCACTCTCGCCTTTTCCACTTATTTTTATTTTTGATTTATTTTGTCAATTTTAAAAAAAAATACGCATCGTGCTGTGCTGTTTGTGTTTGCTTGAGTGCATTCGCGCGCTCTCGCTTTCTCCACTTTACAATTTTTTTGTTATTATTTATCTATTCCTGAGAGTTTATCTTATTTTTATTTGTTTATTTAAATGAAGTCGACCAGTTGCCTGCCCTTCCTTCCATTATCCGTCACCGAGACAAACTGAACAAAGTTCTGAGGTCGACCTTGTAAAGATAAGGATTCAGGTCTGTCTGCTGTTTACCTTTGCTCCTGCGCGCACTGCCCTTCTCTCCACATTTATGTGTTTGTTTGTTTGTCTATCTAATCTTTTGGGTTTTTATTTCTAATGAGGTCGACCAGTTGTCTATTTATTATTTTTTTTACTACGCATCAAGCTGCGCTGCTTGTCTTTGCTCCTGTGTGCTCGCGCACTCTCGCCTTTTCCACTTATTTTTATTTTTGATTTATTTTTGATTTATTTTGTCAATTTTAAAAAAAAATACGCATCGTGCTGTGCTGTTTGTGTTTGCTTGAGTGCATTCGCGCGCTCTCGCTTTCTCCACTTTACAATTTTTTTGTTATTATTTATCTATTCCTGAGAGTTTATCTTATTTTTTATTTGTTTATTTAAATGAAGTCGACCAGTTGCCTGCCCTTCCTTCCATTATCCGTCACCGAGACAAACTGAACAAAGTTCTGAGGTCGACCTTGTAAAGTAAGGATTCAGGTCTGTCTGCTGTTTACCTTTGCTCCTGCGCGCACTGCCCTTCTCTCCACATTTATGTGTTTGTTTGTTTGTCTATCTAATCTTTTGGGTTTTTATTTCTAATGAGGTCGACCAGTTGTCTATTTATGATTTTTTTTACTACGCATCAAGCTGCGCTGCTTGTCTTTGCTCCTGTGTGCTCGCGCACTCTCGCCTTTTCCACTTATTTTTATTTTTGATTTATTTTTGATTTATTTTGTCAATTAAAAAAAAATACGCATCGTGCTGTGCTGTTTGTGTTTGCTTGAGTGCATTCGCGCGCTCTCGCTTTCTCCACTTTACAATTTTTTTGTTATTATTTATCTATTCCTGAGAGTTTATCTTATTTTTTATTTGTTTATTTAAATGAAGTCGACCAGTTGCCTGCCCTTCCTTCCATTATCCGTCACCGAGACAAACTGAACAAAGTTCTGAGGTCGACCTTGTAAAGATAAGGATTCAGGTCTGTCTGCTGTTTACCTTTGCTCCTGCGCGCACTGCCCTTCTCTCCACATTTATGTGTTTGTTTGTTTGTCTATCTAATCTTTTGGGTTTTTATTTCTAATGAGGTCGACCAGTTGTCTATTTATTATTTTTTTTACTACGCATCAAGCTGCGCTGCTTGTCTTTGCTCCTGTGTGCTCGCGCACTCTCGCCTTTTCCACTTATTTTTATTTTTGATTTATTTTTGATTTATTTTGTCAATTTAAAAAAAATACGCATCGTGCTGTGCTGTTTGTGTTTGCTTGAGTGCATTCGCGCGCTCTCGCTTTCTCCACTTTACAATTTTTTTGTTATTATTTATCTATTCCTGAGAGTTTATCTTATTTTTTATTTGTTTATTTAAATGAAGTCGACCAGTTGCCTGCCCTTCCTTCCATTATCCGTCACCGAGACAAACTGAACAAAGTTCTGAGGTCGACCTTGTAAAGATAAGGATTCAGGTCTGTCTGCTGTTTACCTTTGCTCCTGCGCGCACTGCCCTTCTCTCCACATTTATGTGTTTGTTTGTCTATCTAATCTTTTGGGTTTTTATTTCTAATGAGGTCGACCAGTTGTCTATTTATTATTTTTTTTTACTACGCATCAAGCTGCGCTGCTTGTCTTTGCTCCTGTGTGCTCGCGCACTCTCGCATTTTCCACTTATTTTTATTTTTGATTTATTTTTGATTTATTTTGTCAAGTTAAAAAAAATACGCATCGTGCTGTGCTGTTTGTGTTTGCTTGAGTGCATTCGCGCGCTCTCGCTTTCTCCACTTTACAATTTTTTTGTTATTATTTATCTATTCCTGAGAGTTTATCTTATTTTTTATTTGTTTATTTAAATGAAGTCGACCAGTTGCCTGTCCTTCCTTCCATTATCCGTCACCGAGACAAACTGAACAAAGTTCTGAGGTCGACCTTGTAAAGATAAGGATTCAGGTCTGTCTGCTGTTTACCTTTGCTCCTGCGCGCACTGCCCTTCTCTCCACATTTATGTGTTTGTTTGTCTATCTAATCTTTTGGGTTTTTATTTCTAATGAGGTCGACCAGTTGTCTATTTATTATTTTTTTTACTACGCATCAAGCTGCGCTGCTTGTCTTTGCTCCTGTGTGCTCGCGCACTCTCGCCTTTTCCACTTATTTTTATTTTTGATTTATTTTTGATTTATTTTGTCAATTTTAAAAAAAAATACGCATCGTGCTGTGCTGTTTGTGTTTGCTTGAGTGCATTCGCGTGCTCTCGCTTTCTCCACATTACAATTTTTTGTTATTATTTATCTATTCCTGAGAGTTTATCTTATTTTTTATTTGTTTATTTAAATGAAGTCGACCAGTTGCCTGCCCTTCCTTCCATTATCCGTCACCGAGACAAACTGAACAAAGTTCTGAGGTCGACCTTGTAAAGATAAGGATTCAGGTCTGTCTGCTGTTTACCTTTGCTCCTGCGCGCACTGCCCTTCTCTCCACATTTATGTGTTTGTTTGTTTGTCTATCTAATCTTTTGGGTTTTTATTTCTAATGAGGTCGACCAGTTGTCTATTTATTATTTTTTTTACTACGCATCAAGCTGCGCTGCTTGTCTTTGCTCCTGTGTGCTCGCGCACTCTCGCCTTTTCCACTTATTTTTATTTTTGATTTATTTTTGATTTATTTTGTCAATTTAAAAAAGAAAATACGCATCGTGCTGTGCTGTTTGTGTTTGCTTGAGTGCATTCGCGCGCTCTCGCTTTCTCCACTTTACAATTTTTTTGTTATTATTTATCTATTCATGAGAGTTTATCTTATTTTTTATTTGTTTATTTAAATGAAGTCGACCAGTTGCCTGCCCTTCCTTCCATTATCCGTCACCGAGACAAACTGAACAAAGTTCTGAGGTCGACCTTGTAAAGATAAGGATTCAGGTCTGTCTGCTGTTTACCTTTGCTCCTGCGCGCACTGCCCTTCTCTCCACATTTATGTGTTTGTTTGTTTGTCTATCTAATCTTTTGGGTTTTTATTTCTAATGAGGTCGACCAGTTGTCTATTTATTATTTTTTTTACTACGCATCAAGCTGCGCTGCTTGTCTTTGCTCCTGTGTGCTCGCGCACTCTCGCCTTTTCCACTTATTTTTATTTTTGATTTATTTTTGATTTATTTTGTCAATTTAAAAAAAATACGCATCGTGCTGTGCTGTTTGTGTTTGCTTGAGTGCATTCGCGCGCTCTCGCTTTCTCCACTTTACAATTTTTTGTTATTATTTATCTATTCCTGAGAGTTTATCTTATTTTTTATTTGTTTATTTAAATGAAGTCGACCAGTTGCCTGCCCTTCCTTCCATTATCCGTCACCGAGACAAACTGAACAAAGTTCTGAGGTCGACCTTGTAAAGATAAGGATTCAGGTCTGTCTGCTGTTTACCTTTGCTCCTGCGCGCACTGCCCTTCTCTCCACATTTATGTGTTTGTTTGTTTGTCTATCTAATCTTTTGGGTTTTTATTTCTAATGAGGTCGACCAGTTGTCTATTTATGATTTTTTTTACTACGCATCAAGCTGCGCTGCTTGTCTTTGCTCCTGTGTGCTCGCGCACTCTCGCCTTTTCCACTTATTTTTATTTTTGATTTATTTTTGATTTATTTTGTCAATTTAAAAAAGAAAATACGCATCGTGCTGTGCTGTTTGTGTTTGCTTGAGTGCATTCGCGCGCTCTCGCTTTCTCCACTTTACAATTTTTTTGTTATTATTTATCTATTCCTGAGAGTTTATCTTATTTTTTATTTGTTTATTTAAATGAAGTCGACCAGTTGCCTGCCCTTCCTTCCATTATCCGTCACCGAGACAAACTGAACAAAGTTCTGAGGTCGACCTTGTAAAGATAAGGATTCAGGTCTGTCTGCTGTTTACCTTTGCTCCTGCGCGCACTGCCCTTCTCTCCACATTTATGTGTTTGTTTGTTTGTCTATCTAATCTTTTGGGTTTTTATTTCTAATGAGGTCGACCAGTTGTCTATTTATTATTTTTTTTACTACGCATCAAGCTGCGCTGCTTGTCTTTGCTCCTGTGTGCTCGCGCACTCTCGCCTTTTCCACTTATTTTTATTTTTGATTTATTTTTGATTTATTTTGTCAATTAAAAAAAAATACGCATCGTGCTGTGCTGTTTGTGTTTGCTTGAGTGCATTCGCGCGCTCTCGCTTTCTCCACTTTACAATTTTTTTGTTATTATTTATCTATTCCTGAGAGTTTATCTTATTTTTTATTTGTTTATTTAAATGAAGTCGACCAGTTGCCTGCCCTTCCTTCCATTATCCGTCACCGAGACAAACTGAACAAAGTTCTGAGGTCGACCTTGTAAAGATAAGGATTCAGGTCTGTCTGCTGTTTACCTTTGCTCCTGCGCGCACTGCCCTTCTCTCCACATTTATGTGTTTGTTTGTTTGTCTATCTAATCTTTTGGGTTTTTATTTCTAATGAGGTCGACCAGTTGTCTATTTATTATTTTTTTTACTACGCATCAAGCTGCGCTGCTTGTCTTTGCTCCTGTGTGCTCGCGCACTCTCGCCTTTTCCACTTATTTTTATTTTTGATTTATTTTTGATTTATTTTGTCAAGTTAAAAAAAATACGCATCGTGCTGTGCTGTTTGTGTTTGCTTGAGTGCATTCGCGCGCTCTCGCTTTCTCCACTTTACAATTTTTTTGTTATTATTTATCTATTCCTGAGAGTTTATCTTATTTTTTATTTGTTTATTTAAATGAAGTCGACCAGTTGCCTGCCCTTCCTTCCATTATCCGTCACCGAGACAAACTGAACAAAGTTCTGAGGTCGACCTTGTAAAGATAAGGATTCAGGTCTGTCTGCTGTTTACCTTTGCTCCTGCGCGCACTGCCCTTCTCTCCACATTTATGTGTTTGTTTGTTTGTCTATCTAATCTTTTGGGTTTTTATTTCTAATGAGGTCGACCAGTTGTCTATTTATTATTTTTTTTACTACGCATCAAGCTGCGCTGCTTGTCTTTGCTCCTGTGTGCTCGCGCACTCTCGCCTTTTCCACTTATTTTTATTTTTGATTTATTTTGTCAATTTAAAAAAAAAATACGCATCGTGCTGTGCTGTTTGTGTTTGCTTGAGTGCATTCGCGCGCTCTCGCTTTCTCCACTTTACAATTTTTTGTTATTATTTATCTATTCCTGAGAGTTTATCTTATTTTTTATTTGTTTATTTAAATGAAGTCGACCAGTTGCCTGCCCTTCCTTCCATTATCCGTCACCGAGACAAACTGAACAAAGTTCTGAGGTCGACCTTGTAAAGATAAGGATTCAGGTCTGTCTGCTGTTTACCTTTGCTCCTGCGCGCACTGCCCTTCTCTCCACATTTATGTGTTTGTTTGTTTGTCTATCTAATCTTTTGGGTTTTTATTTCTAATGAGGTCGACCAGTTGTCTATTTATTATTTTTTTTACTACGCATCAAGCTGCGCTGCTTGTCTTTGCTCCTGTGTGCTCGCGCACTCTCGCCTTTTCCACTTATTTTTATTTTTGATTTATTTTTGATTTATTTTGTCAATTTAAAAAAGAAAATACGCATCGTGCTGTGCTGTTTGTGTTTGCTTGAGTGCATTCGCGCGCTCTCGCTTTCTCCACTTTACAATTTTTTTGTTATTATTTATCTATTCCTGAGAGTTTATCTTATTTTTTATTTGTTTATTTAAATGAAGTCGACCAGTTGCCTGCCCTTCCTTCCATTATCCGTCACCGAGACAAACTGAACAAAGTTCTGAGGTCGACCTTGTAAAGATAAGGATTCAGGTCTGTCTGCTGTTTACCTTTGCTCCTGCGCGCACTGCCCTTCTCTCCACATTTATGTGTTTGTTTGTTTGTCTATCTAATCTTTTGGGTTTTTATTTCTAATGAGGTCGACCAGTTGTCTATTTATTATTTTTTTTACTACGCATCAAGCTGCGCTGCTTGTCTTTGCTCCTGTGTGCTCGCGCACTCTCGCCTTTTCCACTTATTTTTGATTTATTTTTGATTTATTTTGTCAATTTAAAAAAAAATACGCATCGTGCTGTGCTGTTTGTGTTTGCTTGAGTGCATTCGCGCGCTCTCGCTTTCTCCACTTTACAATTTTTTTGTTATTATTTATCTATTCCTGAGAGTTTATCTTATTTTTTATTTGTTTATTTAAATGAAGTCGACCAGTTGCCTGCCCTTCCTTCCATTATCCGTCACCGAGACAAACTGAACAAAGTTCTGAGGTCGACCTTGTAAAGATAAGGATTCAGGTCTGTCTGCTGTTTACCTTTGCTCCTGCGCGCACTGCCCTTCTCTCCACATTTATGTGTTTGTTTGTTTGTCTATCTAATCTTTTGGGTTTTTATTTCTAATGAGGTCGACCAGTTGTCTATTTATTATTTTTTTTACTACGCATCAAGCTGCGCTGCTTGTCTTTGCTCCTGTGTGCTCGCGCACTCTCGCCTTTTCCACTTATTTTTATTTTTGTTTTATTTTTGATTTATTTTGTCAATTTTTAAAAAAAAATACGCATCGTGCTGTGCTGTTTGTGTTTGCTTGAGTGCATTCGCGCGCTCTCGCTTTCTCCACTTTACAATTTTTTTGTTATTATTTATCTATTCCTGAGAGTTTATCTTATTTTTTATTTGTTTATTTAAATGAAGTCGACCAGTTGCCTGCCCTTCCTTCCATTATCCGTCACCGAGACAAACTGAACAAAGTTCTGAGGTCGACCTTGTAAAGATAAGGATTCAGGTCTGTCTGCTGTTTACCTTTGCTCCTGCGCGCACTGCCCTTCTCTCCACATTTATGTGTTTGTTTGTTTGTCTATCTAATCTTTTGGGTTTTTATTTCTAATGAGGTCGACCAGTTGTCTATTTATTATTTTTTTTACTACGCATCAAGCTGCGCTGCTTGTCTTTGCTCCTGTGTGCTCGCGCACTCTCGCCTTTTCCACTTATTTTTATTTTTGATTTATTTTTGATTTATTTTGTCAATTTAAAAAAAAATACGCATCGTGCTGTGCTGTTTGTGTTTGCTTGAGTGCATTCGCGCGCTCTCGCTTTCTCCACTTTACAATTTTTTTGTTATTATTTATCTATTCCTGAGAGTTTATCTTATTTTTTATTTGTTTATTTAAATGAAGTCGACCAGTTGCCTGCCCTTCCTTCCATTATCCGTCACCGAGACAAACTGAACAAAGTTCTGAGGTCGACCTTGTAAAGATAAGGATTCAGGTCTGTCTGCTGTTTACCTTTGCTCCTGCGCGCACTGCCCTTCTCTCCACATTTATGTGTTTGTTTGTTTGTCTATCTAATCTTTTGGGTTTTTATTTCTAATGAGGTCGACCAGTTGTCTATTTATTATTTTTTTTTACTACGCATCAAGCTGCGCTGCTTGTCTTTGCTCCTGTGTGCTCGCGCACTCTCGCCTTTTCCACTTATTTTATTTTTGATTTATTTTTGATTTATTTTGTCAATTTAAAAAAAATACGCATCGTGCTGTGCTGTTTGTGTTTGCTTGAGTGCATTCGCGCGCTCTCGCTTTCTCCACTTTACAATTTTTTGTTATTATTTATCTATTCCTGAGAGTTTATCTTATTTTTTATTTGTTTATTTAAATGAAGTCGACCAGTTGCCTGCCCTTCCTTCCATTATCCGTCACGAGACAAACTGAACAAAGTTCTGAGGTCGACCTTGTAAAGATAAGGATTCAGGTCTGTCTGCTGTTTACCTTTGCTCCTGCCCGCACTGCCCTTCTCTCCACATTTATGTGTTTGTTTGTTTGTCTATCTAATCTTTTGGGTTTTTATTTCTAATGAGGTCGACCAGTTGTCTATTTATTATTTTTTTTACTACGCATCAAGCTGCGCTGCTTGTCTTTGCTCCTGTGTGCTCGCGCACTCTCGCCTTTTCCACTTATTTTTATTTTTGATTTATTTTGTCAATTTAAAAAAAAATACGCATCGTGCTGTGCTGTTTGTGTTTGCTTGAGTGCATTCGCGCGCTCTCGCTTTCTCCACTTTACAATTTTTTTGTTATTATTTATCTATTCCTGAGAGTTTATCTTATTTTTTATTTGTTTATTTAAATGAAGTCGACCAGTTGCCTGCCCTTCCTTCCATTATCCGTCACCGAGACAAACTGAACAAAGTTCTGAGGTCGACCTTGTAAAGATAAGGATTCAGGTCTGTCTGCTGTTTACCTTTGCTCCTGCGCGCACTGCCCTTCTCTCCACATTTATGTGTTTGTTTGTTTGTCTATCTAATCTTTTGGGTTTTTATTTCTAATGAGGTCGACCAGTTGTCTATTTATTATTTTTTTTACTACGCATCAAGCTGCGCTGCTTGTCTTTGCTCCTGTGTGCTCGCGCACTCTCGCCTTTTCCACTTATTTTTATTTTTGATTTATTTTTGATTTATTTTGTCAATTTAAAAAAAAATACGCATCGTGCTGTGCTGTTTGTGTTTGCTTGAGTGCATTCGCGCGCTCTCGCTTTCTCCACTTTACAATTTTTTTGTTATTATTTATCTATTCCTGAGAGTTTATCTTATTTTTTATTTGTTTATTTAAATGAAGTCGACCAGTTGCCTGCCCTTCCTTCCATTATCCGTCACCGAGACAAACTGAACAAAGTTCTGAGGTCGACCTTGTAAAGATAAGGATTCAGGTCTGTCTGCTGTTTACCTTTGCTCCTGCGCGCACTGCCCTTCTCTCCACATTTATGTGTGTTTGTTTGTCTATCTAATCTTTTGGGTTTTTATTTCTAATGAGGTCGACCAGTTGTCTATTTATTATTTTTTTTACTACGCATCAAGCTGCGCTGCTTGTCTTTGCTCCTGTGTGCTCGCGCACTCTCGCCTTTTCCACTTATTTTTATTTTTGATTTATTTTTGATTTATTTTGTCAATTTAAAAAAAATACGCATCGTGCTGTGCTGTTTGTGTTTGCTTGAGTGCATTCGCGCGCTCTCGCTTTCTCCACTTTACAATTTTTTGTTATTATTTATCTATTCCTGAGAGTTTATCTTATTTTTTATTTGTTTATTTAAATGAAGTCGACCAGTTGCCTGCCCTTCCTTCCATTATCCGTCACCGAGACAAACTGAACAAAGTTCTGAGGTCGACCTTGTAAAGATAAGGATTCAGGTCTGTCTGCTGTTTACCTTTGCTCCTGCGCGCACTGCCCTTCTCTCCACATTTATGTGTTTGTTTGTTTGTCTATCTAATCTTTTGGGTTTTTATTTCTAATGAGGTCGACCAGTTGTCTATTTATTATTTTTTTTACTACGCATCAAGCTGCGCTGCTTGTCTTTGCTCCTGTGTGCTCGCGCACTCTCGCCTTTTCCACTTATTTTTATTTTTGATTTATTTTTGATTTATTTTGTCAATTTAAAAAAAAATACGCATCGTGCTGTGCTGTTTGTGTTTGCTTGAGTGCATTCGCGCGCTCTCGCTTTCTCCACTTTACAATTTTTTTGTTATTATTTATCTATTCCTGAGAGTTTATCTTATTTTTTATTTGTTTATTTAAATGAAGTCGACCAGTTGCCTGCCCTTCCTTCCATTATCCGTCACCGAGACAAACTGAACAAAGTTCTGAGGTCGACCTTGTAAAGATAAGGATTCAGGTCTGTCTGCTGTTTACCTTTGCTCCTGCGCGCACTGCCCTTCTCTCCACATTTATGTGTTTGTTTGTTTGTCTATCTAATCTTTTGGGTTTTTATTTCTAATGAGGTCGACCAGTTGTCTATTTATTATTTTTTTTACTACGCATCAAGCTGCGCTGCTTGTCTTTGCTCCTGTGTGCTCGCGCACTCTCGCCTTTTCCACTTATTTTTATTTTTTTTATTTTTGATTTATTTTGTCAATTTAAAAAAAAATACGCATCGTGCTGTGCTGTTTGTGTTTGCTTGAGTGCATTCGCGCGCTCTCGCTTTCTCCACTTTACAATTTTTTTGTTATTATTTATCTATTCCTGAGAGTTTATCTTATTTTTTATTTGTTTATTTAAATGAAGTCGACCAGTTGCCTGCCCTTCCTTCCATTATCCGTCACCGAGACAAACTGAACAAAGTTCTGAGGTCGACCTTGTAAAGATAAGGATTCAGGTCTGTCTGCTGTTTACCTTTGCTCCTGCGCGCACTGCCCTTCTCTCCACATTTATGTGTTTGTTTGTTTGTCTATCTAATCTTTTGGGTTTTTATTTCTAATGAGGTCGACCAGTTGTCTATTTATTATTTTTTTTACTACGCATCAAGCTGCGCTGCTTGTCTTTGCTCCTGTGTGCTCGCGCACTCTCGCCTTTTCCACTTATTTTTATTTTTGATTTATTTTTGATTTATTTTGTCAATTTAAAAAAAAATACGCATCGTGCTGTGCTGTTTGTGTTTGCTTGAGTGCATTCGCGCGCTCTCGCTTTCTCCACTTTACAATTTTTTTGTTATTATTTATCTATTCCTGAGAGTTTATCTTATTTTTTATTTGTTTATTTAAATGAAGTCGACCAGTTGCCTGCCCTTCCTTCCATTATCCGTCACCGAGACAAACTGAACAAAGTTCTGAGGTCGACCTTGTAAAGATAAGGATTCAGGTCTGTCTGCTGTTTACCTTTGCTCCTGCGCGCACTGCCCTTCTCTCCACATTTATGTGTTTGTTTGTTTGTCTATCTAATCTTTTGGGTTTTTATTTCTAATGAGGTCGACCAGTTGTCTATTTATGATTTTTTTTACTACGCATCAAGCTGCGCTGCTTGTCTTTGCTCCTGTGTGCTCGCGCACTCTCGCCTTTTCCACTTATTTTTATTTTTGATTTATTTTGTCAATTTAAAAAAAAATACGCATCGTGCTGTGCTGTTTGTGTTTGCTTGAGTGCATTCGCGCGCTCTCGCTTTCTCCACTTTACAATTTTTTGTTATTATTTATCTATTCCTGAGAGTTTATCTTATTTTTTATTTGTTTATTTAAATGAAGTCGACCAGTTGCCTGCCCTTCCTTCCATTATCCGTCACCGAGACAAACTGAACAAAGTTCTGAGGTCGACCTTGTAAAGATAAGGATTCAGGTCTGTCTGCTGTTTACCTTTGCTCCTGCGCGCACTGCCCTTCTCTCCACATTTATGTGTTTGTTTGTTTGTCTATCTAATCTTTTGGGTTTTTATTTCTAATGAGGTCGACCAGTTGTCTATTTATTATTTTTTTTACTACGCATCAAGCTGCGCTGCTTGTCTTTGCTCCTGTGTGCTCGCGCACTCTCGCCTTTTCCACTTATTTTTATTTTTGATTTATTTTTGATTTATTTTGTCAATTTAAAAAAGAAAATACGCATCGTGCTGTGCTGTTTGTGTTTGCTTGAGTGCATTCGCGCGCTCTCGCTTTCTCCACTTTACAATTTTTTTGTTATTATTTATCTATTCCTGAGAGTTTATCTTATTTTTTATTTGTTTATTTAAATGAAGTCGACCAGTTGCCTGCCCTTCCTTCCATTATCCGTCACCGAGACAAACTGAACAAAGTTCTGAGGTCGACCTTGTAAAGATAAGGATTCAGGTCTGTCTGCTGTTTACCTTTGCTCCTGCGCGCACTGCCCTTCTCTCCACATTTATGTGTTTGTTTGTTTGTCTATCTAATCTTTTGGGTTTTTATTTCTAATGAGGTCGACCAGTTGTCTATTTATTATTTTTTTTACTACGCATCAAGCTGCGCTGCTTGTCTTTGCTCCTGTGTGCTCGCGCACTCTCGCCTTTTCCACTTATTTTTATTTTTGATTTATTTTTGATTTATTTTGTCAATTTAAAAAAAATACGCATCGTGCTGTGCTGTTTGTGTTTGCTTGAGTGCATTCGCGCGCTCTCGCTTTCTCCACTTTACAATTTTTTTGTTATTATTTATCTATTCCTGAGAGTTTATCTTATTTTTTATTTGTTTATTTAAATGAAGTCGACCAGTTGCCTGCCCTTCCTTCCATTATCCGTCACCGAGACAAACTGAACAAAGTTCTGAGGTCGACCTTGTAAAGATAAGGATTCAGGTCTGTCTGCTGTTTACCTTTGCTCCTGCGCGCACTGCCCTTCTCTCCACATTTATGTGTTTGTTTGTTTGTCTATCTAATCTTTTGGGTTTTTATTTCTAATGAGGTCGACCAGTTGTCTATTTATTATTTTTTTTACTACGCATCAAGCTGCGCTGCTTGTCTTTGCTCCTGTGTGCTCGCGCACTCTCGCCTTTTCCACTTATTTTTATTTTTGATTTATTTTTGATTTATTTTGTCAATTTAAAAAAAAAATACGCATCGTGCTGTGCTGTTTGTGTTTGCTTGAGTGCATTCGCGCGCTCTCGCTTTCTCCACTTTACAATTTTTTTGTTATTATTTATCTATTCCTGAGAGTTTATCTTATTTTTTATTTGTTTATTTAAATGAAGTCGACCAGTTGCCTGCCCTTCCTTCCATTATCCGTCACCGAGACAAACTGAACAAAGTTCTGAGGTCGACCTTGTAAAGATAAGGATTCAGGTCTGTCTGCTGTTTACCTTTGCTCCTGCGCGCACTGCCCTTCTCTCCACATTTATGTGTTTGTTTGTTTGTCTATCTAATCTTTTGGGTTTTTATTTCTAATGAGGTCGACCAGTTGTCTATTTATTATTTTTTTTACTACGCATCAAGCTGCGCTGCTTGTCTTTGCTCCTGTGTGCTCGCGCACTCTCGCCTTTTCCACTTATTTTTATTTTTGATTTATTTTTGATTTATTTTGTCAATTTAAAAAAAAAATACGCATCGTGCTGTGCTGTTTGTGTTTGCTTGAGTGCATTCGCGCGCTCTCGCTTTCTCCACTTTACAATTTTTTTGTTATTATTTATCTATTCCTGAGAGTTTATCTTATTTTTTATTTGTTTATTTAAATGAAGTCGACCAGTTGCCTGCCCTTCCTTCCATTATCCGTCACCGAGACAAACTGAACAAAGTTCTGAGGTCGACCTTGTAAAGATAAGGATTCAGGTCTGTCTGCTGTTTACCTTTGCTCCTGCGCGCACTGCCCTTCTCTCCACATTTATGTGTTTGTTTGTTTGTCTATCTAATCTTTTGGGTTTTTATTTCTAATGAGGTCGACCAGTTGTCTATTTATTATTTTTTTTACTACGCATCAAGCTGCGCTGCTTGTCTTTGCTCCTGTGTGCTCGCGCACTCTCGCCTTTTCCACTTATTTTTATTTTTGATTTATTTTTGATTTATTTTGTCAATTTAAAAAAAATACGCATCGTGCTGTGCTGTTTGTGTTTGCTTGAGTGCATTCGCGCGCTCTCGCTTTCTCCACTTTACAATTTTTTTGTTATTATTTATCTATTCCTGAGAGTTTATCTTATTTTTTATTTGTTTATTTAAATGAAGTCGACCAGTTGCCTGCCCTTCCTTCCATTATCCGTCACCGAGACAAACTGAACAAAGTTCTGAGGTCGACCTTGTAAAGATAAGGATTCAGGTCTGTCTGCTGTTTACCTTTGCTCCTGCGCGCACTGCCCTTCTCTCCACATTTATGTGTTTGTTTGTTTGTCTATCTAATCTTTTGGGTTTTTATTTCTAATGAGGTCGACCAGTTGTCTATTTATTATTTTTTTTACTACGCATCAAGCTGCGCTGCTTGTCTTTGCTCCTGTGTGCTCGCGCACTCTCGCCTTTTCCACTTATTTTTATTTTTGATTTATTTTTGATTTATTTTGTCAATTTTAAAAAAAAATACGCATCGTGCTGTGCTGTTTGTGTTTGCTTGAGTGCATTCGCGCGCTCTCGCTTTCTCCACTTTACAATTTTTTGTTATTATTTATCTATTCCTGAGAGTTTATCTTATTTTTTATTTGTTTATTTAAATGAAGTCGACCAGTTGCCTGCCCTTCCTTCCATTATCCGTCACCGAGACAAACTGAACAAAGTTCTGAGGTCGACCTTGTAAAGATAAGGATTCAGGTCTGTCTGCTGTTTACCTTTGCTCCTGCGCGCACTGCCCTTCTCTCCACATTTATGTGTTTGTTTGTTTGTCTATCTAATCTTTTGGGTTTTTATTTCTAATGAGGTCGACCAGTTGTCTATTTATTATTTTTTTTACTACGCATCAAGCTGCGCTGCTTGTCTTTGCTCCTGTGTGCTCGCGCACTCTCGCCTTTTCCACTTATTTTTATTTTTGATTTATTTTTGATTTATTTTGTCAATTTAAAAAAGAAAATACGCATCGTGCTGTGCTGTTTGTGTTTGCTTGAGTGCATTCGCGCGCTCTCGCTTTCTCCACTTTACAATTTTTTTGTTATTATTTATCTATTCCTGAGAGTTTATCTTATTTTTTATTTGTTTATTTAAATGAAGTCGACCAGTTGCCTGCCCTTCCTTCCATTATCCGTCACCGAGACAAACTGAACAAAGTTCTGAGGTCGACCTTGTAAAGATAAGGATTCAGGTCTGTCTGCTGTTTACCTTTGCTCCTGCGCGCACTGCCCTTCTCTCCACATTTATGTGTTTGTTTGTTTGTCTATCTAATCTTTTGGGTTTTTATTTCTAATGAGGTCGACCAGTTGTCTATTTATTATTTTTTTTACTACGCATCAAGCTGCGCTGCTTGTCTTTGCTCCTGTGTGCTCGCGCACTCTCGCCTTTTCCACTTATTTTTATTTTTGATTTATTTTTGATTTATTTTGTCAATTTTAAAAAAAATACGCATCGTGCTGTGCTGTTTGTGTTTGCTTGAGTGCATTCGCGCGCTCTCGCTTTCTCCACTTTACAATTTTTTTGTTATTATTTATCTATTCCTGAGAGTTTATCTTATTTTTTATTTGTTTATTTAAATGAAGTCGACCAGTTGCCTGCCCTTCCTTCCATTATCCGTCACCGAGACAAACTGAACAAAGTTCTGAGGTCGACCTTGTAAAGATAAGGATTCAGGTCTGTCTGCTGTTTACCTTTGCTCCTGCGCGCACTGCCCTTCTCTCCACATTTATGTGTTTGTTTGTTTGTCTATCTAATCTTTTGGGTTTTTATTTCTAATGAGGTCGACCAGTTGTCTATTTATTATTTTTTTTACTACGCATCAAGCTGCGCTGCTTGTCTTTGCTCCTGTGTGCTCGCGCACTCTCGCCTTTTCCACTTATTTTTATTTTTGATTTATTTTGTCAATTTAAAAAAAAATACGCATCGTGCTGTGCTGTTTGTGTTTGCTTGAGTGCATTCGCGCGCTCTCGCTTTCTCCACTTTACAATTTTTTGTTATTATTTATCTATTCCTGAGAGTTTATCTTATTTTTTATTTGTTTATTTAAATGAAGTCGACCAGTTGCCTGCCCTTCCTTCCATTATCCGTCACCGAGACAAACTGAACAAAGTTCTGAGGTCGACCTTGTAAAGATAAGGATTCAGGTCTGTCTGCTGTTTACCTTTGCTCCTGCGCGCACTGCCCTTCTCTCCACATTTATGTGTTTGTTTGTTTGTCTATCTAATCTTTTGGGTTTTTATTTCTAATGAGGTCGACCAGTTGTCTATTTATTATTTTTTTTACTACGCATCAAGCTGCGCTGCTTGTCTTTGCTCCTGTGTGCTCGCGCACTCTCGCCTTTTCCACTTATTTTTATTTTTGATTTATTTTTGATTTATTTTGTCAATTTAAAAAAAAATACGCATCGTGCTGTGCTGTTTGTGTTTGCTTGAGTGCATTCGCGCGCTCTCGCTTTCTCCACTTTACAATTTTTTTGTTATTATTTATCTATTCCTGAGAGTTTATCTTATTTTTTATTTGTTTATTTAAATGAAGTCGACCAGTTGCCTGCCCTTCCTTCCATTATCCGTCACCGAGACAAACTGAACAAAGTTCTGAGGTCGACCTTGTAAAGATAAGGATTCAGGTCTGTCTGCTGTTTACCTTTGCTCCTGCGCGCACTGCCCTTCTCTCCACATTTATGTGTTTGTTTGTTTGTCTATCTAATCTTTTGGGTTTTTATTTCTAATGAGGTCGACCAGTTGTCTATTTATTATTTTTTTTACTACGCATCAAGCTGCGCTGCTTGTCTTTGCTCCTGTGTGCTCGCGCACTCTCGCCTTTTCCACTTATTTTTATTTTTGATTTATTTTTGATTTATTTTGTCAATTTAAAAAAAATACGCATCGTGCTGTGCTGTTTGTGTTTGCTTGAGTGCATTCGCGCGCTCTCGCTTTCTCCACTTTACAATTTTTTGTTATTATTTATCTATTCCTGAGAGTTTATCTTAATTTTATTTGTTTATTTAAATGAAGTCGACCAGTTGCCTGCCCTTCCTTCCATTATCCGTCACCGAGACAAACTGAACAAAGTTCTGAGGTCGACCTTGTAAAGATAAGGATTCAGGTCTGTCTGCTGTTTACCTTTGCTCCTGCGGCACTGCCCTTCTCTCCACATTTATGTGTTTGTTTGTTTGTCTATCTAATCTTTTGGGTTTTTATTTCTAATGAGGTCGACCAGTTGTCTATTTATTATTTTTTTTACTACGCATCAAGCTGCGCTGCTTGTCTTTGCTCCTGTGTGCTCGCGCACTCTCGCCTTTTCCACTTATTTTTATTTTTGATTTATTTTTGATTTATTTTGTCAATTTTTAAAAAAAATACGCATCGTGCTGTGCTGTTTGTGTTTGCTTGAGTGCATTCGCGCGCTCTCGCTTTCTCCACTTTACAATTTTTTTGTTATTATTTATCTATTCCTGAGAGTTTATCTTATTTTTTATTTGTTTATTTAAATGAAGTCGACCAGTTGCCTGCCCTTCCTTCCATTATCCGTCACCGAGACAAACTGAACAAAGTTCTGAGGTCGACCTTGTAAAGATAAGGATTCAGGTCTGTCTGCTGTTTACCTTTGCTCCTGCCCGCACTGCCCTTCTCTCCACATTTATGTGTTTGTTTGTTTATCTATCTAATCTTTTGGGTTTTATTTCTAATGAGGTCGACCAGTTGTCTATTTATTATTTTTTTTACTACGCATCAAGCTGCGCTGCTTGTATTTGCTCCTGTGTGCTCGCGCACTCTCGCCTTTTCCACTTATTTTTATTTTTGATTTATTTTTATTTATTTTGTCAATTTTAAAAAAAAATACGCATCGTGCTGTGCTGTTTGTGTTTGCTTGAGTGCATTCGCGCGCTCTCGCTTTCTCCACTTTACAATTTTTTTGTTATTATTTATCTATTCCTGAGAGTTTATCTTATTTTTTATTTGTTTATTTAAATGAAGTCGACCAGTTGCCTGCCCTTCCTTCCATTATCCGTCACCGAGACAAACTGAACAATGTTCTGAGGTCGACCTTGTAAAGATAAGGATTCAGGTCTGTCTGCTGTTTACCTTTGCTCCTGCGCGCACTGCCCATCTCTCCACATTTATGTGTTTGTTTGTTTGTCTATCTAATCTTTTGGGTTTTTATTTCTAATGAGGTCGACCAGTTGTCTATTTATTATTTTTTTTACTACGCATCAAGCTGCGCTGCTTGTCTTTGCTCCTGTGTGCTCGCGCACTCTCGCCTTTTCCACTTATTTTATTTTTGATTTATTTTTGATTTATTTTGTCAATTTAAAAAAAAATACGCATCGTGCTGTGCTGTTTGTGTTTGCTTGAGTGCATTCGCGCGCTCTCGCTTTCTCCACTTTACAATGTTTTTGTTATTATTTATCTATTCCTGAGAGTTTATCTTATTTTTTATTTGTTTATTTAAATGAAGTCGACCAGTTGCCTGCCCTTCCTTCCATTATCCGTCACCGAGACAAACTGAACAAAGTTCTGAGGTCGACCTTGTAAAGATAAGGATTCAGGTCTGTCTCCTCTTTACCTTTGCTCCTGCCCGCACTGCCCTTCTCTCCACATTTATGTGTTTGTTTGTTTGTCTATCTAATCTTTTGGGTTTTTATTTCTAATGAGGTCGACCAGTTGTCTATTTATTATTTTTTTTACTATGCATCAAGCTGCGCTGCTTGTCTTTGCTCCTGTGTGCTCGCGCACTCTCGCCTTTTCCACTTATTTTTATTTTTGATTTATTTTGTCAATTTTTAAAAAAAATACGCATCGTGCTGTGCTGTTTGTGTTTGCTTGAGTGCATTCGCGCGCTCTCGCTTTCTCCACTTTACAATTTCTTTGTTATTATTTATCTATTCCTGAGAGTTTATCTTATATTTTATTTGTTTATTTAAATGAAGTCCACCAGTTGCCTGCCCTTCCTTCCATTATCCGTCACCGAGACAAACTGAACAAAGTTCTGAGGTCGACCTTGTAAAGATAAGGATTCAGGTCTGTCTGCTGTTTACCTTTGCTCCTGCGCGCACTGCCCTTCTCTCCACATTTATGTGTTTGTTTGTTTGTCTATCTAATCTTTTGGGTTTTTATTTCTAATGAGGTCGACCAGTTGTCTATTTATTATTTTTTTTACTACGCATCAAGCTGCGCTGCTTGTCTTTGCTCCTGTGTGCTCGCGCACTCTCGCCTTTTCCACTTATTTTTATTTTTGATTTATTTTTGATTTATTTTGTCAATTTAAAAAAAATACGCATCGTGCTGTGCTGTTTGTTTTTGCTTGAGTGCATTCGCGCGCTCTCGCTTTCTCCACTTTACAATTTTTTTGTGATTATTTATCTATTCCTGAGAGTTTATCTTATTTTTTATTTGTTTATTTAAATGAAGTCGACCAGTTGCCTGCCCTTCCTTCCATTATCCGTCACCGAGACAAACTGAACAAAGTTCTGAGGTCGACCTTGTAAAGATAAGGATTCAGGTCTGTCTGCTGTTTACCTTTGCTCCTGCGCGCACTGCCCTTCTCTCCACATTTATGTGTTTGTTTGTTTGTCTATCTAATCTTTTGGGTTTTTATTTCTAATGAGGTCGACCAGTTGTCTATTTATTATTTTTTTTACTACGCATCAAGCTGCGCTGCTTGTCTTTGCTCCTGTGTGCTCGCGCACTCTCGCCTTTTCCACTTATTTTTATTTTTGATTTATTTTTGATTTATTTTGTCAATTTAAAAAAAATACGCATCGTGCTGTGCTGTTTGTGTTTGCTTGAGTGCATTCGCGCGCTCTCGCTTTCTCCACTTTACAATTTTTTTGTTATTATTTATCTATTCCTGAGAGTTT